>NW_021415225.1:1231456-1296814 GCF_001605985.2 Dendrobium catenatum | reverse complement strand
TGAAAGAGATTGGATACTCTCAAGTCGAAACTACAAAAATATATGTTGATAATAAGTCAGCAATTGCATTATCAAAAAATCCAGTTTATCACAAGAGAAGCAAACATATTGATGTTCAGTTTCATTATATAAGAGACCAGATCAAAGATAAAGAAGTTCAAGTGGAGTATGTGAAATCTGAAGATCAAATTGCAGATATTTTCACAAAGCCATTAGCTGCAGAACAGTTCATAAAATTAAAAATACTTCTTGGAGTGGTTGATAAAAATTTTGGTTTAAGGGGGAGTGTTGAAAATATAAACCAAAATTAATGACCAAGTTGTTGGAAATATAAATCAAAATTAATGTTTAAGTTTTTTGTGTATCTAGTAAATTGTATGGAAGCAAAATCTAGAAAATGCAATAACTATTGGTAGTTGGTTGTTGAGTCTTTATTATAGAAATATCTAGAATATGTTTCTAGAAATGTCTTTGTACTAGTATAAATATGCATTGAGTCTTGTCATATGGATGTAAGAGAAAAAATTTTATAATAGAAGTTCCTCTTGTTTTATCCTCTTCCACTCATTTGGGAATAATTTCTCTCTAACAAGGTTCACAACTCGATCTCTTATCTTTTGCATAATACTTTTTATGTCTTTTTTTCATATTTTTTTTATCCCAAGAAGGCCCTCATTACATTGAGTTTTTATGCAGCGGTGCCTTTTAGCTTTATTAAGGAACGTCTTGATTTCATCGACCATGAGAAGCTTGAACTGAAGACTTCTGATGTAGAGGGTGGAGATTTGGGCAGCAAGACCGAGTCTGCAACTTCGCACATCAAGGTTGAGCCAAAGGGAAATGGCTCTATTGTTAAGGTGTTGGCGACATATAAAGCCATTGCTGGCGTTGATGTTGTTGAGGATATTAAGAAGGCTAAGGAAGGTTTCATCAATAGCGTCAAGGCAGTTGAAGAACATCTTGTAGCCAACCCTGGAGCCTATGCTTAAAAGATTTATATTTGCTTGAGTAAATGTGTGCTTTAAATTGTTAGGTGGTAATAAAGAGAGTTGTTTTTTATGCTAACGAGAGATTTTATGAGAGTGCTTTGTATTTCATTGTTCTATGTTATGGTTTATCATAAATAAAGTGGAAGTATGTTTGCTACAAACAAAATAGAAGAATATTATGCTATTTCTTCGGTTTCAAGTACACATTATTAGATGATCATGTTTACTATCTTATTTAGTGTTTCTAATTATATAAATAATATTTAAATATATATATAGAATAGTGAAACAAAGGACCATCAACTACAACAAAATCATGTATTACCAACGGATTTACCGGCGAAAAATTCTTCATTTTCGGCGGATTTTAAAGTTTTTCGGGGAATTTCCGACATAACTTTTTTCGCCGGTAAAATGAGCGTCGGAAAAATTTAACGGCGGAAAAAATTCGCTGGAAAAATTTTCCGGCAAAATTTGACTTCTGGCCATGGCGGCTGCCCGGCGGAGAAATTCCGCCGAAATAATTTAAAAAAATACTAAAAAAATCCTAAGCTGGTAGCCATGGCCAGCAAGTCTGCAGCAGCTCCCCACAATCCGCAACCCTCCCATGGCCGCGCGCACTATCCGCCAGCCCGCCCGCAACTTTAAGAAGACACTAATTTTGAAACAAACTTTGATTTAACTAAACTTGTTCTTTTTATGCAACTATATTATTGTAGATTTATCTACAAATTTTTTAGGTTTATTTGGATTTATTTTTTATTTATTTATTGTATTGTTGTGTATTGTTTACATAAAATATTATTATTAGCAATTATGCAAAAAAAAAAATTGTTCATCTTAAAAGTAAGGTCAAATATTAATTTAAAATGTATGTGAACTTAAGCTTCATACTTAGATCATTAAGTTTGTTATTTAAATGATATGATGCTTAATATATTAATTAAAAAAAATTAGCTTATATCTTATACTTTTTTTAAATAAGTTTAGAAATTAAAATTTCACTCAAAATTTTTAGGGTATCTTATTAACACATCTATATTTTTATACAAAAAATCTAATTTTTGAAGCCCTTCAATATATACACTAGTAAATGTATTTGCTCAACATCACCAACAACATCATACAACTGATGCCCCACTATGCTACAAAGGCTAATGACCAGTTATGCCACCAGATTTAATTCTTACTATTGACCAACAACATTATTACCCAATGTTGCCACACATACTAATGTCTACCATCACCAATAAGATATATGCCAAAATAGTCCAATATTGTTGAAACTCATTGTTATTAACATGATTAATGCCCTTCTTGACCAACAAGATCAATGTCCACTGGTTCCATCTAGGCCAATGCTCATTGATGCCACTAAGATCAACACATGCCAATGCTACCAAGGTCAATTCATGCTCATCGAGCTAGAAGCACGATAATGCTTATAACCCTGATGCCCATTGAGGCCCATTATAATCGACAATGTTAATGTACTCTATTGCCAATACGGATGATGATTTATGTCACCAATACAACTAATGACTGACATTGTAAATACGTTGACACCCACAATCAATAACAATGATGATGTTTGCCATCACCACTAATATTGATGCAAGAAGGCCAAAGCAACAATATGCCCCCAATGTAAAAGCACACAAACACTAGTAAAGCCAATATATGTCATCTCAACCAATGTTGATTTTCATCGTTGCCAAGCCCATCAATATTGGTCAACACCGCCAACATTAATGTGACAATCAAAAGAGTTTGTGCTACCAAGAGACTACTCCAAATCAAAATCATTATTAAAGTGAGAATGGATAATTGGTGTGTTCTAAAAAATACCATAATTAGAAGAACACATGTAAACAACATCATTTTTTTTCTTTTGAATACTTCATAGAGAGAGGAATATACTACCTTGAAAGATAAATATAATTCACTTTATAAAATTAAAGGAAAATGACATATAATTAAATATATAACAAAAATTTCCCCTTATCTAGCATATGATGACAAATATGACTTATTTATTCTAGAGAACCTGATTTCCCATGTTATAATTATTGACCACTGTTATAGATAAAAGAATAATATAGAATAAAAAAAATTGCCTAAATCATTACCTATCGCAATCCCATACTGAAGCCCTGCTCAAATCCAATCCGCAGTCTGTAAATCGGCGCTGTTTCAGAGCTATCTACACGTAAACTTGCCCCCATCGCATCTCGGCTCGAGTTAATAAAAGTGAAGATGAGGCCTCCGCGTGGGACTTTTATTTGGTCCGGTCATAGGACGACGGTAGAATCGTACCACACGTTTTCATTATTTATCGCGCGCCCCGACAACCCGACCCGGAACGGATCCAAGATGGCTCGGTATTTCTCGATTTTGCTAGGTATTGCTCGGTATTGCTAGATATTGGTCGATTTTGCTTGACAATAACCAATACTGAGCAAATACCGAGTAATATTGAGTCAAAAACTCGGTACAACTCGGTGCAACTCGGTATTACTCAGTATTTGCTCAGTATTGATCTTCACAGAGCGGTATTTCTCGTTATTGTCATGCAATACCTAGCAATACCGAGCAAATACTGAGTAATACCTCGCAATACGTGAACATAGCATTCCCGAGTTCCGGTCAGGGTCAAGTCGTCGGGCCGCGCGGTAGAGAGTAAGAGCACGTGGCGACAACGTTTAAAATACTATCTTTTCTCAAAACGTTAGAGATGCCATGATTATTCCTCCCATCACTCCAGTGGTCACCTGATTAAGAACAAATACAATCAGAGTGAACAATAAGATCTATAGAATTCAAGTTCAAAAAATTCTTCCCACCATCATGCTTACTATATTAATAAAAGATTATTAGCTTATTCAATTTTTTAATAAGTTTAGAAATTAATTTTTGCTCAAATTTTTTTTAATGGTATCTTATTAACACCTCTATATTTTTATACAATCAAACTTAATTTTGAAGCCATTTAATATATCCAAAAAGTATACATGCATGCTCAATATCATCAGCATCATAAAGTTGATGCCCATCATTGCCGGCAAGGCTAATGACCACTAATGCCACCAAACACTATAGGAAAAACGTCATTTTCTGGTGGAGTATTTTCGTTAGACACTACGAAAAAGATAATATTTCGCATCAATTTATATAGATAAATATCGACAGCGGATTTAACAACTGTTAAATTTAACGTCAAAAAAATTAAAGTTATCAGAGTATTTTGTAGCAGCGGTTTGCAAACTATCGGCTAAGACATTGCCACTCATAAATCTGTTGTAGATCTCTTCTTCCATGCCCTAGCCAACTTATGCTCCTTCTTCACCGCAACTTCATCTTAGATCTCCCTTTGACGATCATCCATGCCGAATCAGCCAGCTCTGATGCCGAAGCCACCCATCCTGTCCCGACGAATCCGGGGTCGCTGGCGGTGAGAGGGAGGAAAGCGAGATGGAGAGGTCAACACCGCCGGTGGAGGTGGTTCCTATTTCTGATAAGTAAATTTTAGCTCACAAGAGATGCAAGGATTGTCTAACTTTCAGAAACCACTGCTCTACCTTATTTGGAAATGAAACCAACTCATCATTCTCCTCAATACTAAGCTTTTTTAAGGAGGCGATACTTCTCAATGGCTCCATTAGCAACACTGATGGTTCACTTATACTGAGATTGCTGAGTATGAGATGACTATTATTAGTTGTCTGCACTTCTCGATGTCTTCCGAGAGAGATCAGATTAGGGCAATATTTAATTTTTCAAATATCTTAGTGCTGCGAGTCTTGCTATTTCATCAGCTAGAGGAAGAGTTATGATGTTTTGGTAGCGAGACACCTCTAAATGGGCAAGGTTGGATGCCTTAATCTGTCAAAGTTCCTATAATATTATCATTTTGATATGTTACTTATGTGTATATGATATTGCATTGGACATAATAACCGCTGCTTAATCCAATATTTCATCAGATCTACTCCGCCGGTCCTTAAACCGCTAAGGAATACCATTGCAGCGCATTGCATTTACAGTAGGGGTACAAAGAAAGTTGTGGTTATATAACCGCCGGAATTGGCCAAAAATTGTGCTACAATAGACCCTTTTTTTACAGTGACAAAATGGCCAAAATCCTGTATTTATAGCGGATTTTTGGCAAAAATATTTAAGTCAGTAAAACGCGTATCGAAAAATTTCTACCGGCGTAAAACAGTCAGCCGGAAATATTTTTGACTGATTTTCGCAGCCCAAAAAAGTAAAAATATGAAAAAAAAATCGTGCAGAAAATTCGTCGGCAATACCTAATGCCCATTGAGGCTCATTATAACATCCAAATTTAATGCACTATATTTCCAATATGGATGATGATTGATACCACCAATAAGACTAATTATTGTCATTGTTAATAAGGCTGACATCCCCAGTCAATAACTATGAATAATCTCTCCTACCAAGAAATTACACCGAATGAAAATCACTATGAAGGAGAGAATAGTTTATTGGTGAGTTCTCAAAAATACTAAAATCAGAAGAGTACAATTAAACAATAGATCTTTTTTTCTAATACTTTATGAAGAGGGGACTATACCGCACCACCGTCGGACCACCAAGGGACGCCGGAGTGCTGCCGCACCACCGCTGTAGTTCTGTCGCACCATCGACGGACCACCAAGGGATGTCGAAGTGCATTCCAAAGCTGAAGTACCCCCTGACACTGAAGTGCCACTGCCGATCCACCACCTGACACCGGAGTGCCGTCGGACCACCATCTGACAGTGGAGTGACGTTGGACTTTTACAAAACTCTCAGTTGATATTTGTAATCTGGTCGTCTTCAAGGACAAGTTAGACCATTGTACTTTCCTCAAATTTTAGTGGAATCATTTTCAACTGGGCTAGGCCCCGTGATTTTTTCCCTTTTCCGGGTTTTCCACGTAAAAAATATTGTGTTCTCTGTATGTGAGCTGGTTATCCGTGCAACGCTAAGACGTAGAATTATAACTCTATCGTCTCGTATATTCTAGCCCGCAACAAGTACAATTAAACAATAGATCTTTTTTTCTAATACTTTATGAAGAGGGGACTATACTACCTTTAAAGATAGAACATATATAATTCACTTTATACAACTAAAATACAAAAAACATATATAATTAACTATATACAAAAAATTTCCCCTTATAAAAAGACATTGAGATCTTTTATACTAAAATATCTCTCTTTAGTACTGCATGTGTGTTTGAGCTTCCTAATTCAAGTAGGCCATAAAACTCTTACATTTTCACAAATAAAAACAACAATAATAATGATGATGGTATTAATTATTATAGCTTTCTAAAGAAAATTCACTAAAAAAATATTTATTATCCAAAGATGATTAATCATTCATACTCTTCTTTAGATTTTCTCCCCACAACTTTAGGAGAGATTATTACATGCGGAATTCGGATCCAGAGAGTCGTTCAGTTTTGTGACTATGAACATTAAAAGCGCAGCAGTGAACAATAAAAATATTGTGATGAACAGTAACTGAAATACAGTCACAAAATTGAAAAATTTTATGTTCAAACTCCGCACGCAATAATCTGACTTCCAATTCGTCTTGATGAAGCTTTAATAAAGAGGTCCGATATAAAAACATCTAGAAGCAAAACAAAATAAATGCGCGCGGCGACCACCAACCTCCAATTCTGTATCATAACTGTTCAATGTTTCGGTGGATCAGATGAGGTGTTCCCATCTCTTTCCAGTTTAAGAAGAAAATAAAATAAAGATCAATAAGTCCAGAGTTTTGGACTACTTTCCGCATTCATATATTAACAGCAATGTTCTCTATTTTCTTCCCAATCTAACGAAGTTAGGTGAGAAGCTGCGATTTTCCTTATTCACACACTATAATTAGCTACGCTGCCGACCTTTGAAGAAAAATACCAAATGTCCAGACAAGATAAATCTTCACCAACCTCACCATCAAAGCAGTATAAAAGCTCAGCCATACTGCACTGCATGAACATCTACCAGCTAAACAAAGCATCAAAAACAAGCTAAAGAAAGCCAGTAGAAAGATGAGTTCAAGCTGGACTGCGGAGGTGGAGACCAAAGCCCCAGCGGCTGCCATCTTTAAGGCCGCATTCCTTGACTGGCATAATCTCGGTCCTAAGCTCATCCCTCAGATCATCACCGGTGTTACTTTAATTTCTGGAGATGGAAGTCCGGGGAGCATCAGGCAGATCAACTTCTCCCCAGGTTCGCAACTCAATCTCTTCTCTTTTGCTTAATAATTTGTATGCCTTTTTTATTTTTTTTATCCCAAATAGGCCCTCATTACGTTGAGTTTTTATGCAGTGATGCCTTTTAGTTTTATTAAGGAGCGTCTTGATTTCATCGACCATGAGAAGCTTGAACTGAAGACTTCTATTATTGAGGGTGGAGATTTGGGCAGCAAGATTGAGTCTGCAACTTCGCACATCAAGGTTGAGCCAAAGGGAAATAGCTCTATTGTCAAGGTGTTGGCGACATACAAGGCCATTGCTGGCTTTGATGTTGCTGAGGATATTAAGAAGGCTAAGGAAGGTTTCATCAATAGCGTCAAGGCAGTGGAAGAACACCTTGTAGCGAACCCTGGAGCCTATGCTTAAAAGTTGTATATTTGCTTGAATGAGCATGTGCTTCAAATTGCCATGTAGTAATAAAGAGGGTTGATTTATGTTATAAGGATAGCTTTTAAGAGAGTACTTTTGTATTTCATTGTTCTATGTTATGGTTTACCATAAATAAAGTGGAAGTATGCTTGCTACAAACAAAATAGAAGAATATCATGCTATTTCTTGGCCTTCAAGTACACATTTTTAGGTGATAATGTTTACTATCTTATTTAGTGTTTCTAATTATATAATTAATATTTAAAATATATAGAATAGTGAAACAAAGGACCATCCACTATAGGAAAATCACGTATTACTGGCGGATTTTCCGACGAAAAATTCTTCATTTTCCTAGGATTTTATAGTTTTTCGGCAAATTTCCGATGAAACTGTTTTTGCCATTAAAACAAGCGTCGGAAAAATTTAACGGCGGAAAAAATTCGTTGGAAAAATTTTCTGGTGAAATTTGGCTTCCGGTGGTTGCCCGGCGTAGAAATTCCGCCGGAATAATTAAAAAAAAATACTAAAAGCCTAAGCTGGCTGCCACGCCCAGCAGGCCTGCAGCAGCTGCCTGAAACCCACCCATTGCCACGCACACTATCCGCCAGCCCACCCGCAACTTTAAGAAGACGCCAATTCTGAAACAAACTTTGATTTAATTAAACTTGTTCTTTTTATACAACTATATTATTGTAGATTTATCTACAAATTTTTTAGGTTTATTTGGATTTATTTTTTATTTATTTATTGTATTGTTGTATATTGCTTACATAAAATATAATTATTAGCAATTATGCGAAAAAAAAAATTGTTCATCTTAAAAGTAAGATCAAGTATTAATTTAAAATGTATGTGAACTTATGCTTCATACTTAGATCATTAAGTTTGTTATTTAAATGATATATATGATGCTTAATATATTAATTAAAAATAATTAGCTTATATCTTATAATTTTTTAAATAAGTTTAGAAATTAAATTTTTACTCAAAATTGTTATGTTATCTTATTAAAACATCTATATTTTTATACAAAAAATTTAAGTTTTGAAGCCACTATATAAACTAGTAAATGTATTTGCTCAATATCACCAACAACATCATACAACTGATGCCCCATTGCGCTACAAAGGCTAACGCCCAATGATGCCACCAAGTTTAATTCTCACTATTGGCTACCAACATTATTACCCAATGTTGCTACAAATACTAATGTCTACTATCACCAATAAGGTATATACCTAAATATTCCAATATTGTTGAAACCAATTGTTATGAACAAGATCAATGCCCTTCTTTACCAACAAGATCAATGTCCATTGGTTCCATCAAGGCCAATGCTCATTGATGCCACTAAGGTCAACACACGCCAATGCTAACAAGGTCAATTCTTGCTCACCATGCTAGAAGCACGACAATGCATGTAACCCTGATGTCCATTGAGGCCCATTATAGTCGACATTGTTAATGTACTTTATTGCTAATACAGATATTTTTTTATGTTTCCATTAAGACTAATGACTGACATTGTAAATAATAAGTTGACACCCACAATTGATAACAATGATGATATTTGCCATCACCACTAACATCGATGCCAGAAGGCCAAAGCCAACATATGTCCCCAAGGTATAAGTACACAAACACTAGTAAGGCCAATATATGTCATCTCAACCAATGTTGATCATTATCGTTGCCACCCCCATCAATATTGGTCATCACCACCAACATTAACATGAGAATCAAAAGAGTCTGTGCCACCAAGAGACTACTCCAAACCAAAATCATTATTAAGGTGGGAATTGATTATTGCGTGTTCTCAAAAATACTGAAATCAGAAGAACACATGTAAACAACATCATTTTTTTTCTTTTGAATACTTTATAGAGAGAAGATTATACTATCTTGAAAGATAAATATAATTCAGTTTATAAAATTTAAAGAAAAAGACATATATAGTTAAATATATACAAAAAAATTTCCCTTATCTAACATATGATGAAAAATATGACTTATTTATTCTAGATGATTTGATTTCCTATGTTATAATCCTCCATGGTTAATTATATCTTGGATAAGAAGTTCTAGAAAAATCTAAATTAAGTGTGTTTTTCTATTGCTTTTTAGATTTGATATAATAGTGCTTTTAGGATAGAATTTGTATTCATATGAGATAATGTCTCCAGTGTCTTAGCAGCATCAACACATACATAATAATATGCAAGAAAGAGCAAAGAGAGAGATCAAAGTATAAGAATAATAAACATAATGATTAAGAGTGATGAAAACATATCAATAAAATTATATGAATATATGTGGCCTATGAAAAGAAACGACTTCCTAGTAATTAAAACTAAGAAATCAAACGGAAATGCTAAGCCTCATGCCTAAAGCCCCTAGGGCACGAGAGGGCCCCAAACTACCTAATATAAATAAAATAAATACTTTTTTTAACTAATGGTACCTAATTAGGCATGTTAGCACAATTGGTTAAAGGGTTCTACTACTTATGTTGATATCACAGTTGCATGCCAATTATCATTTTATTAGGCCCTTATGAGCTTTCTTATTTCTTAAATAGTTAAGGTTAAAACACCTCATTTTTTATTTCACAATTAATGCTTTTTGTATTTCAACATTAATTGCCTAAACTTTGAAAAGTATATAAATCATATAATATTGAGGTGGATCAAACCTCATGTTCATGAATTTAAACTTAATATTGATGGTTCTATTACTAGTTGTGGTGTTGGTTGCAGTGGTATCTTAGGGATCATCAAGGTGAGTTTTATATGATTTTGCGTCTATAATTTCCAATGGCAATATATCGTATGTTGAATTAAGTGCTCTTTTTATGATACTTTTGTAGTGCGCCGAGAAGAAATTTTTAAATATTTGGATTGAATCGGATTCCAAATTGCTTGTTACTTTAGTTGTTTCCCTTAAATGCCTTAATGTTAATATGTTTTATTTGTTTCACAAAATATTAATTACACTTGATAAAGTTAGCTATAGAATCTCTCATATTTTGAGAGAAGACAATGTTTCTGCTAATTGACTGGTAAGGAAGGTGTTAAGATCCTTAATACCATTTATTTTTACAAAGATTCCAGCCTTGGTCTAAAGGCATGGTACTTTATAAATTGGGTATTCCTTATATGAGAACGTAATTTTGTGGTTGAATTTGTTTTCATGCTATGGGCGAATCTTGTACTTTGGTTTGCTCTTTATTTCTATCTTTTGGGTGTTCTGTTGTGGTATGGTGCTATTTTGGTCTCTAAGAGGCTCTAATGATTTTACTTTTTTAGTTGGATTGTTATGATTTGTGCAATACTTTTTGTTCCTACGGTTGGGTTGTTATTTTATCTGTCTTTTGGTGTTGGTTTGCACCTTCTCCAATCTTGCTTGGCAGTTGTGATGCTTTTCTCAATTGTGAAGTGGTTTTGCCACGGTTTAGGGTTTAGATGTTAACTGGGGTTATATATTGTTTACTCTTATTTTTCTATGTTATCTGGATTATGTTATTAATTATAGCCATGTCAAAATGGTTGTGATAGATGTGGATTTGTTTTTGTGAATTTTCTACTATAGATCATAACTATCCCCCATTCTTTTGTCTTCTAACATCAGGTATGTGAGAGCTAGTTTTCCTTTCAGGATCGTCCAGGACGAAGTTTTATCGTCCTAGGACGATCGGTACAGGTTTGTACAGAATTTCTGGCTGGGAGGTTCGTCCCAGGACGAAGTAGGTTTTGTCTTGACGAAACTTGTCCAGAGAGCAAGCCGTCCAGGGACAATTATTGTTCGTATCTGAACTAAGTTTGTCCAATGGGCAAATCGTCCCGGGATGATTTTGGATCGTCCTGTACGATCTGCATGGATATATATCAGTTTGAGATCTTTTTTAAGAGAGAGAAAAGCTAGGAGAGAGAAAATCGAAGGAAAAAGGAAGAAAAGTGATTTTTGGCGAGTTCGGTATATTTTCGCCTGTTGCCGTAATTGGAAAAGTTGACCTACTCGAGGTAAGGCACATTCCGTCTTTCTCAATTTTCAGAAACGAGAAATTTGAGAACTTTTTTGTCTCGGATTTGGTTACCGTTAGCAAATATTTGGTTTCTTTTCGCACTGACGAACTTTTTACCGCGTAACTTTTGGTATGTTTCTGAAATAATATTTGTGCACGTTTTGAATATTTTCTACAGATTTTTACCAGGTATTTTGGATTCTACGGCGTTTTAATCGAACTATGAATTATCTGGATGTTGAAAAATATTGCTTCAGTACAATGAAAGTCTTACAATACTGTTTTGTATTATCTGTGATAATTTGGTAAATTTTTGAATATGTGAATTCTGTATAAATTCCGTATACTGCCGTTATGCCGCTAACGATTTTTCTGACGTAATCTAATTTTTTTGAAATGAATGCTTTGATGTGCTGTGATATCAGAAGGGAGTTATAAGGGGCCAGAATCCTTTGAGATTCTGTCTATTTCAGAGAAATCTGAAAAGAAAATAAGTTCTATTCTGAAAATTCTGTATATCTGTTCTATTCTGGTGCTATAAGCACAAAGGGATGCATAAGGGGCCAGAATTCGTTGAGATTCTGTTTGTGTCATGGAAGGTAGGTATAAGGGGCCATAATCCATTGAGATTCTGTCTGGGTCAGGGATATCTGATATCTGATTCTGATGTGTGATATGTGATCTGATATTGTAATGTGATTTTATCTGATTTGAAATCTGTTCTGTACGCTTCTGTTTGTTCTGTACGATTCTATCTGTTCTGTAAAATTGACTTGATTATTCTGTTATGTAAGGTGAATTCAGTTCTTCCGTTCTGTTCAGTGGTTTGATTTTTGTTTGATCAAGTATCTGTTCTGTTTATTCTACTATTTTTGTATGATTATCTGAATTCTATATGGCTCCTATTCTGATGTATTTTTTGTTGTGAATTTCTGGAGATTTTGATGGGCAATTGTAGTCTTGCTGAGCTGTTAGCTCATCATTATTTTCTGTGTGATTTTTAGGTTCTGTGAAAGGGAGGAAGTCTTGGACTAGCAGTTCTGTGTCTGATCAGTGATTAGGTATTTTGTACTTTTGATTTTTGTACAGTCATGATTTTTTTGTTATGTTCTTTCTGTCTGTAGCCATGCACTATATTGTACATGATTGTTTTGATGAAGGAAAAAGAAAATGATAGATGAACTGTTCTGTATATTTGGAAGTTATAGTAGCTCTGTGTTTTATGTTCTATATGTCTGAAATTTGGAAGAATGTCTGAAGCAAATTCCAAAACTAGATACTGAATTTTCAACATTTGTCGCGGCCCGACGCGAAGGGATTCGTTCCGATCGGGTTGGGTCGTGACAAGGTATGTGTAGACTTTATCATTTGCTAGTTGCAATATATTTTTTAAAATCTTACATGATGTACTTTTGGCTCTTCAAGTCATATTGATATTGGATAATTCATATATGTTGTTGTTGCTGATCCTATTCAGTTTTTGGGTTTGGCCCTAAGCCTGCCTTTTTTACATTTTTTTTTCTTGTTTGTAAACTAGATATGGATCAACGCCCCTTAGATTTTCTTTTTCCTTGTGATTGTAGCTCTTAGACACCGAGTTATTGATCCCTCTAAGGACAGTGTAAAATTTTTGGCGATGAAATAGAATTTTAATTTTCAAAAAAAAAAAAAAAAAAAATTTTAAAAAAAAAAAAAAAAAAAAGAACTCACATTTTATTTATTCAAATTTAAAATTAAGTTTACTCATAAGTAACATATGAGTGGCGTTTATCATATTTTAAAATAAAATTTTTATATTTGAGGATTGTTTAATATAAAAAATTTTAACCAATTAAAACTAAAAAGCAAGCAATCACTCATTAATACATCAAATGCCCCAATAAAATGTGTAGGTTAATTTTTTAAAAAATTTACCTACATATAACCCTTTAAACTTGAACAACTTTTTGGTTGATAGCCCCTCTTCTAAAAATCTCATCTTCAAGAGCAAATCACTTACTAAATCTTATGAATAGATCCCATCACTTCTCTATGGCACTACTCTTCTCTTCTGCAAGCTTTGGAGAGCTTTCGCAAAAATTAATAGAGACTTAAAAACAATATTGTTCATTTTGTGTTCTTAGTTCTTACTCAAAAGGTTGTTCTCAATTATAAGTTCTTTACTTAATAATTTATCTTGTTATATATAATAAAACCTCTAATATGAAAAACTTTTAAAACCATCAATGCAGTCCCAAGTCACGATGCAAAATGGTTAATCAAATTTTTAAAAATGAAAATTATCCCCGACTCTATCACTGGCAAAAGAGAGATCATTACGTGCAGAGTCCAAATTGGAGAACCATTTGGATTCTATAAGTGTGCACAATAAAAATGTGGTTACTATGCAACTGCACTTTTACTGTACACACTCACAAAATCCAGACGCAACATTTACTTAAATTTACAGTTATCATCACGCAAAAAAACACTGACTGCATCAATTATCATTAGCTTAATTTCGCATAAACAAATTTAAATGATATATGTTTACCGGCCAAAAACACTTTCTAATACTTCAAAATTTTCTCCTCGCAAGTACTAAAGGAGAATTAATGACCCCGCCTAAGATAAACACATCCAAAGCAAACCAAATTAAATGCGCGCGGCCACCAACCTCACACTGTTCACTATTTATATGGATCAAAAGAGGTGTTTCCATCTCTTTCCAGATTAAGAAGAAAATAAAATAAAGGTCAATAAGTCCAGAATTTTGGACTACTTAATACTTTCCACATTCATATATTTTATATTAACAGCACTGTTCTCTATTTTCTTCCCAATCTAACGAAGTTAGGTGAGAGCTTTGCACCATCTTCCACAAGAGAAGCTGCGATTTTCCTTATTCACACTCTTTAATTAGCTAGCCAATAGGCCGGTCAATCATCCACGCTGCCGACCTTTGAAGAAAAATACCAAATATCCCGACAAGATAAATCTTCACCAACCTCACCATCAAAGCAGTATAAAAGCTCAGCCATACTGCACTGCATGAACATCTACTAGCTAAACAAAGCATCAAAAACAAGCTAAACCAAGCCAGGAGAAAGATGAGTTCATCAAGCTGGACTGCGGAGGTGGAGACCAAAGCCCCAGCGGCTGCCATCTTTAAGGCCGCATTCCTTGACTGGCATAATCTCGGTCCTAAGCTCATCCCTCAGATCATCACCGGTGTTACTTTAATTTCTGGAGATGGAAGTCCGGGGAGCATCAGGCAGATCAACTTCTCCCCAGGTTCGCAACTCAATCTCTTCTCTTTTGCTTAATAATTTTTATGCTTTTTTTATTTTTTTTTATCCCAAATAGGCCCTCATTACATTGAGTTTTTATGCAGTGATGCCTTTTAGTTTTATTAAGGAGCGTCTTGATTTCATCGACCATGAGAAGCTTGAACTGAAGACTTCTATTATTGAGGGTGGAGATTTGGGCAGCAAGATTGAGTCTGCAACTTCGCACATCAAGGTTGAGCCAAAGGGAAATGGCCTCTAATTGTGAAGGTGTCAGCAACATATAAAGCCCTTTGCTGGTGGTTGATGTTGGTGAGGATATGCAAGAAGGCTAAGGAAGGTTTCATAATACGTCAAGGCTGTTGAAGACACCTTGTAGCCAACCTGGAGCCTATGCTTAAAACCTTATTTGTTTGAGCAAGAGTGAGCTTCAAATTGTTATGTACTAATAAAGAGTGTTGATTTATATTATAAGGAGAGCTTTCAAGAGAGTGCTTTTGTATTTCATTGTTCTATGTTATGATTAATCTAATTATAAGTGGAAGTATGTTTGCCTACAAACAAATTAAAAGAATATTAATGCTATTTTTTGGGCTCAAGTACAGCTATTTGGTGATCATGTTTTACTTATCTTGTTTAGTGTTTCTAAATTATATATAATAATATTTAAAGATATTAGAATACGTGAAACAAAGGACCATCACTATCAATAAATAGTACTATAGATAGTGGAGGCCAATTCTAAACAAACATTGATTTAACTAAACTTGTTCTTTTTTTTGCAACTATATTATTGTAGAATTTATCTTATTAACGTAAGGCAAAAAAGAATGGGTGGTGTTTTCATCGTTAAAAGAAGGCAAATGTTAATTTAAAATGTATGTGAACTCAAGCTTCATACTTAGATCATTAAGTTTGTTATTTAAATGATGATGCTTAATATATTAATTAAGATAATTAGCTATAGCTTATAATTTTTTAATAAGTTTTAGAAATTCAATTTTTACTTAAAATTCTTTATGGTATCTATTAATACATTATTTTTTTTATGGCAAAAACCTAATTTGTGAAGCCATTCAATTATATAAAACTAGTAAATTATTTGCTCAATGTCACCAAGAACATCATACAACTGATGCCCAATTGTACAAAGGCTAATGACTAGTGATGCCACAAGTTTAATTCTCACTATTGGCCACCAACAGTAATACCCAATTATTACACAAATACTATGCCTACCATCATCAATAAGATATTTTCGCAATATGCCAGTATATTGAACTCATTATTATTACAAGATTAATGCCTTCTTCACAACAGATCAATGTCCAATGGTTCCATATGGCCAAGCTCATTATTGCCGTAAGGTCAACACATGCCCAATGCTAGTTTTATCTAAAGGTCAATTCATGCTCACCATGCAAGAAACACGACAATGCTTATACCCTGAGTGCTTATTGAGGTCCATTATAAGTTGACAATGTTAATGTACTCTATTGGCAATACGGATGATCGCTGATGTCCACCAATAAGACTAATAACTGACATCTGTATAAGTTGAACCCTACAATCAATAACATGATGATGTTTGCCATCACACGAACATGATGCTAGAAGGCCAAAGCCAACTATTTTCCCCATGGTATACAGTACACAAACACTAGTAAGACAATATATGTCATCTCAACCAATGTTGATATATCATCGTTGCCATGCATCCCATCAATATTGGCATCACCACATATTACGTTGATAATAAGAGAGTCTGTGCTACAAAGACTACTCAAAATCATTATTAAGGTGAGTATTGATAATTGGTGTATTCTGAAAAATAAGAATAGAATAACACATGTAAACAATATCATTTTGTTTTCCTTTTGAGTACTTCATCGAGAGAAGATTATACTACCTTGAAAGATAAATATAATTCACTTTATAAATAAAAAGAAAACAGAATACATAGTTAAAGAAAAAGACATACACATTTTATTCAATGGGGCTTGGTAAGGTGACATTTTTTTCTGGCAAGATAATTGGCTTGATTATTTTCTATGACTCTTTACTTAATACTCGGTCTTTAAGTAGTATTAAAGTTTAATCTTTTTAACAATGACACCTTGGGAAATTTACTAAAAATTGTTGGAGATGGTTCCTTCCTTTCATCTGTTGAAAAAAAATCTTTTAGATGCTTTCTTCAAACTCCGTGATACAAGAACGTTATTTTATTCTCTCTTTTGTCTCTGGCAATCTTAGTTTAAAAGATATTGGAAGCTTAGAATCAAGAAGACAACTCTAATTTATACTCTGCCAAATTTGGCATACTTAATTTTCCCCTTTCCCTTAACTCTAACTTTTACTTTGGAGATGTTCAAAGGTTACCAATCCGATGGATGCTAGAACCTCCAACCTGAAAGGTTTTCAGGATATTTCTAAGTGCATGTGTTGCTCGGATATTGAGGACATGATCATCTTTTTTTGCTTCTGGTGTCATTGCTTCAACAAGTTTGGAATTTCTTTAATTAATATCTGCAAACAAGCAGGTTTGGTAATTTGCAGACAATCTTATTTTCTGTTATCAAAACCAGCTTGGCTTCCATATTTCAAAGGTCACATTTTCAACCTCATTCCTAATTCTTATTGTTTGGTTTATTTGGAAAGCTCACAATAAGCAAGCCACAATGGTATTAAGATGGATTATGCAAAATCATCAATTTCTAATGTTAAGCAGAAAATTTTTCAAATTTAAGAGCACTCCTAACAAGCTCATTTCAAAAAAAAAAAATGTAAGAACTATTAACATTTGGCTTTGAATATAGAGGAATATATATATAGAGATATCGATATATTCTGCGGATATTATGGGTCTTGGATAAACCCACACACTCTTACTTTAAGCTGAATTCTGATGATTTACTGGTCCTATGGTGCGGTGCTGGTGGTATTATTAGGTGCTGCACGGGTAAGCTATTGGCGCAGCTTTCTCACTCCGATTAACATCACTCATGCCTAATTTATTATCACGATCTCGACGCACTTTATGCTCTTTTTTTTTTTTTTGTCTGAAATTTGTGCTAACAAGGGCTTTAATATGTATTTGGATTGAGGTTGATGGTTGTTACTTATCCAGCATTATTAATAAACATCTGTTTCCTGGCAATCCGCAAATTTTTTATCTTATAAGCGAAATTAAACTGCTTCTTGTCTCACTATTAAACTTAATACTATCTCATATCTATGTGAAGCTAATAGGTGTCCTGATTGGTTAGCTAAAAGGAGGTTGGGCAACATATCCTTTATAAGAATAATATATCCATGATTTGATATATATATAGAGATATAAGATCAATCTTGATAAGTGGGCTTTGCGCTTACATTAGATATAGTTAAATATAAATATATATATATATAGGTTAAAGTTTTTCTGTTTATTTTCTCTGATCCTCTTTGTTATATTTTCATTAATTTTACCTTTATGTATTTTTTTTTTACTGCTGCACTATGTTTTTGCTGGTTTCCTTTTGTTTCGATCAATTTGGCGTTCGTGATAGATATAAGATATATATATAACTGGGCTACTGTGTGTGGTGGAAGTAAAATTAGAGCATCTTTCTATTTTCCTTTCTTCCGCAGTGAATCTCAAGTATTATTATGATTTATTTAATAGTGTGTATTGAGGTGCAGTGGTGCTATCAGTTTCTAATATGGGTTGTTTTGAAGGATGGCAATAAATATATATATAGTTTATATATTATATATATACCAAGTCGAACCTCAGGTTTTTTGAGGTGCTGCTGATGTCTTTCGCGTTTGCTGTTCCTATTTGCTGGTCGGGAATACGCTTTCGATTTTTTTGCAAGTCTTTCTCATTTTTAAAAAGCAACACTTATTCTATCTTCTTGCAGTTCAGTTATCTGTGTTACTTTTATCTGTCTAATAACTTGGCTTTTGGAGTATGTTTGGCATGTTATATATTTCTGTTGTCACTCCCGATCCAAATGTTAAGACACAGGTATCAAATATATATGGGCTCTTTAATTAGAGATGATATATATCTTTTTGTATCTTCTTTTTTGCAGGACGTCTTTGCTGAACTCATACTTTTCTGAGCTCCCTTTTTGAGATAGATAGATAATTTACAGCCCTAGTTCTTTTTCTGCTTAAATTGTACTCCTAGACAAGGACCACAGCTCATAGGTTTTTTTACTTTTTGAATTGTAGCTCTCTCAGCATTAGCGAAGCTAGTTGATTTCCTATATAAAGGACTTTGTAACCCGCTTTTTGATATTAACACGTAGACCACAGCCGGTTTACCATATAATACATTATATATAATATATACCTAATATATATATATATAATATAATATTATATATAATATATATATATACCATATATATATATCATATAACCAAAATTTTCCCTTATCTACACATATGTTGAAACAATATGAATTTATCTTCTTTTAGATGATCGATTTCCGCATGTTAATGTCCTCTGGTTGATCTATATCTTAGACAAGGGCTCTGAAAAATCTATAATTAAGTGTGTTTTTTTTTATTTCCTTTAAGATTTAATAGAATAGTGTTTTGGTAGGATTTTTATTCATATGAGATATGTCTGCAAGTGTCTTAGCATCATCAACACATGCAAATAATATCGCAAGGAAGAGCAAACAGAGAGATGCGTTATAAGAAATAATAAGTAGATGATTAAGAGTGATGAAAATATATCAATAAAATTATATGAATATATGTGGCTTATGAAGAGAAAGGGCTTCCAAGTAATTAATATTAAGAAATCAAACAGGAATGCTAAGCCTCATGCCTAAAACTAAGGTCAGAAAAAAATCTATAGTGGGGGCCCTAGGGCTCGAGCCCACTTACCCAATAATAATAAAATAAATATTTTT
Organism: Dendrobium catenatum; assembly: GCF_001605985.2. Taxonomy (NCBI): domain Eukaryota; kingdom Viridiplantae; phylum Streptophyta; class Magnoliopsida; order Asparagales; family Orchidaceae; genus Dendrobium; species Dendrobium catenatum. The sequence continues at coordinate 1,276,977 of NW_021415225.1, read as the reverse complement.
ATAACTAACGGTACCTAATTAGACATGTTAGCACAATTGGTTAAAGGGTTATGCTACTTATGTTGATATCACAGCTGCATGCCAATTATCATTTTAGTAGGCCCATATTAGCTTTCTTATTTCTTAAATATATAGTTAAGGTTTAAACATCTCATTTTTTATTTCACAATTGCTTATTGTATTTTAACATTAATTGTATAAACTTTGAAAGGTATGGAAATCCTATAATATTGAGGTGGATCAAACCTCATAGTTCACGAATTTAAACTTAATGTTGATGGTTCTATTACTAGTAGTGGTGTTGGTTGCGGCGGTATCATAAGGGGTCATCAAGGTGAGTTTTATATGATTTTACTTCTAGAATTTCCAATGGCAATATGTTGTATGTTGAATTAAGTGCTCTTTTTATGGGGCTTTTGTTGCACATTGAGAAGAAAAATTTTAAATATTTGGATTGAATATGATTCCAAATTGTTTGCTACTTTAGTTGTTTCCCTTAAATGTCTTAATGCTAATATTTTAATTTGTTTCACAAAATATTAATTATACTTGATATAAAGTTAACTATAAAATCTCTCATATTCGGAGAGAAGATAATGTTTGTGCTGATTGATTGGCTAAGGAAGGTGCTAAGATCCCTAATACCATATATTTTAATAAAGATTACAGCCTTGGTCTACTTAAAGGCATGATACTTGATAAATTGGGTACTCCTTATATGAGAAAGCAATTTTGTGGTTGAATATGTTTTCATGCTATGAGTGAATCTTGCACTTTGGTTTGCTCTTTATTTCTATATTTTGGGTGTTCTGGTGTGGTAATGTGCTATTTTGGTCTCTAATGGGCTATAATAATTTTGTTTTCATAGTTGGATCTTAGTTGGAATTACCGGTAGATAAACCGCCGGTAATCGTCTGTAAACCGTTGGTAATTACCAACGGCTATGATTAGTCGTCCGGTATCGATGTTTCCGACGGCAAAATCGCCGGTTGGCCGCCGAAAGCTTGTAGCATTTGAAAAAAAAAATGACAGCCTTCCCTCTATTTTACTAATTTTTACTCTAAACTCTAAACCTACACATAATAGACAACAATATGAACAACACGCCACTATATGGGCAACACACTACTATAATCAATCACAACTATTATAAATTCTACAATGTTCATCAAAACAAATAAACTCGTCAAATCAAATAAACAAATAAAGTCTTTGATTTCAAACAACAAGTTCATCAAACCAAATGTTTAAACCAAATAAGTTCATCATAAGTTTATCAAACAAATAAGAGTACTAATCATCCTCTGTGTCCTCGCTGTCTAGTGATGCATGTGGCTGCTCTTGCTCTTTCTTCTTTTAATTGTCATCTCTATAAGATCACAGCTCTGCATGCATCTCTTATTAAACCTTTCTCATTTCTTCTATCTCTCTCGTCAGCGCTGCAACCCTCTGGCTTATACAACATCCATGGATATATGTACACATTGGAGATTATTATGTATAGAATAATAGTTATTAATAAAAGTGATAGCAAAATAATATGATATAATAAATCATGTATGTATTTTCTTAATATGATGCCCGCTTTCTTATGAAGGTTACCAAACATTTCTCAAGATTTAACCCCCTCAGGATTTCATAAATTTGGATTTTGATGATTTACAAAATCATACTTAAATGAAATCCTAGATTCTACCAAACAGCCCCTAAGGTTGACCTCCATAATTCATGTTTAGCTTCAAGTCCCTCTCTAGCCTTACCAACAAGAATAATACATCAATCTTTCTAAGTGTGTTTGGATGAGCATCAAAGCATTAATAATAGGAGATTATCGAGCACTTTTTTAGAGAATTTACCTACAACAAAGAGGAGAGCCGACGATTAAGGTAGAGGAGGTGGACGAGTCTGACGGTTGGAGAAGAATATCGGGGCGTGCAACTCAAGGAGGCCGGAGAGGAGAGGGGTTCAGCTTGGGGGCAAGATCTTCGGCCGGAGGGAGCTTGTTGGCTCTGGATTCAATTCCTGTGAGGTACTCGGAGGTACGATCGCGAGGAGGGGTCGAGCCGTCTGCAACAGAGAGAGAAGTACAAAGAAATGAGGAGGAAGGCTCGAGCTGGGTAGATTTAGGGCTTTTACCGGCAGTTTAAATCGCCAAAAATTAATAACTTAATAGACCGCCGGTATTAAATTAAACCGGTGCCACACCCCGCGGTTATTAAATCGCCGCTAATTCCGGAAGTAGTTTATTAAAGACCGTCGGTTAATACCGGCGTTCAAACCGCCGCCGAAACCGCCGGTATTACCGGCTGCTATATGACCTCCGATCGTAGCCGTTGGTAATAGTTGAATTTCCTATAGTGGTTGTTATGTGTTGTCTGAATCTTATTTTATTCTTTTTATTGCCCGTATAAGGGAGTTGATTGTTTGTTAGCTAATGCTTCATTTCTAGTTATTTCACCCATGTCAGAATGGTTGTGATAGATGTGGATTTGTCTTTGTGATTTTCTCTACTACAGATCATGACTATCCTTCATTCTTTTGGCTTCTACATAAGGCATGTGTGGACTTTGTAATTTGCTACTTGCAAAATATTTTTTGATATCTTGCAAGATGTACTTTTGGCTCTTCTAGTCTTCTTGATATTGGATAATTCATATCTACTCATGTTGTTGCCTTTTAATATTTTTTACTTGTTTGTAACTAGATAGGAATTTTCTTCAAAAAAAAAAAAGATAGGAATTGATGGCTCCTTAGGTTTTCTTTTTCCTTACAATTGTAGCTCTTTGAGAGCGAGTTATTAATCCCTCTAAGGTCCGTGTAACTTTTTTGACGATGAAATAGAATTTTAATTTAAAAAAAAAAAACTGACATTTTATTTATTGAAATTTAAAATTATGTTTACTCAAAAGTAACATATAAGTGGCTTTTATCATATTTTTAAATAAAATATTTATATTTTAGGATATTTTAATATAAAAAATTTTGACTACTTAAAACTAAAAAGAAAAAATCAGTTATTAATACATCAAATACCCAATAAAATGATTAGATTAATTTATGTTTAATTTTTAAAAGATTTACCTACATATAACCCTTTAAACTTGGACATTTTTTTTGTTGATAGCCCCTCTTTTAAGAATCTCTTTTTCAAGATGCAAATCACTTATGAATAGATCCCATCACTTCTAGATGCCACTACTCTTCACTTCTAACAAGCTTTGGAGAGCTTTCACAAAAATTAATAGAGACTAAAAAAACAATATTATTCATTTTGTGTTCTTACTCATAAAGGTTGTTCTCAATTATAAGTTCTTTTATTTAACAATTTATCTTCTTGTAATAAGACCTCTAATATGAAAAACTTTTAAAAACATCATTGTCAGTCCCAAATCACGTGCAAAAAGGTTAATCATATTTTAAAACTAAAAATTTGTGCCCGACTCCGTCACTGGCTAAGAAGAGATCATTACATAAGGAGACCCCATCCGGATTCTTTAAGTGTGCACGGTAAAAGCGAAGTTACTGTACATATTGCGTTTTTACTATGTTTTTACTACACATACATAATAATCCGGACGCAACTTTAACTTCTACCTATAGTTACAGTTATCATCAAGCAAAAAAACACTGACGGCATCAATTATCATTAGCTTAATTTTGCTTAAACAATTTTAAATGATATATATTTATTGCACAAAAACACTTTCTAATACTTCAAAATTTTCTCCTCACAAGTACTAATTAATGGAGAATTAATGACCCCGCCCAAGATAAACACATCTAGAAGCAAAAGAACCTCAAACTCTTCATTATTTCTCTCACTCTGTGGATCAAAAGAGGTGTCCCCTTCTCTTTCCAGCTTAAGAAGAAAATAAAATAAAGGTCAATAAGTGTAGAACTTTGAACTGCTTCCAGATTCAAATATTTTATATTAACAACACTGTTCTCTATTTTCTTCCCAATCTAACGAAGTTAGGTGAGAGCTTTGCACCATCATCCACAGCACAAGCTAACATTTTCCTTGTCCAGTCATTAAAAAACCAATAGGCCAATCAATCAAGCTGCCTAACTTTGAAGAAAAATACCAAATGTGCTGACCACATTAATAATCTTCATCAACCTCACCATCAAACCAGTATAAAAGCTCAGCTAAACTGCACTGCATGAACATCTACCAGCTAAACAAAGCAAATATCAAAAACAAGCTAAAGCAAGGCAGGAGAAAGATGAGTTCAAGCTGGACTGCGGAGGTGGAGACCAAAGCCCCAGCGGCTGCCATCTTTAAGGCCGCATTCCTTGACTGGCATAATCTCGGTCCTAAGCTCATTCCTCAGATCATCACCGGTGTTACTTTAATTTCTGGAGATGGAAGTCCGGGGAGCATCAGGCAGATCAACTTCTCCCCAGGTTCGCAACTCAATCTCTTCTCTTTTTTTTAAAAAAAGTATCCCAAATAGGCACTTATTACATTGAGTTTTTATGCAGCGGTGCCTTTTGGCTTTATTAAGGAACGTCTTGATTTCATCGACCATGAAAAGCTTGAGCTAAAGACTTCTGTTGTGGAGGGTGGAGATTTGGGCAGCAAGATTGAGTCTGCAACTTCACACATCAAGGTTGAGCCAAAGGGAAATGGCTCTATTGTGAAGGTGTCAGCAACATATAAAGCCATTGCTGGTGTTGATGTTGCAGAGGATGTCAAGAAGGCTAAGGAAGGTTTCATCAATAGCGTCAAGGCAGTGGAAGAACACCTTGTAGCCAACCCTGGAGCCTATGCTTAAAATCCTTATATTTGCTTGAGTGAAAGTGCTTCAAATTGTAATGTGCTAATAAAGAGGGTTGATTTATGTTATAAGGAGAGGTATTATGAGAGTTGCTTTTGTTTTTCATCGTTTTATTTTGTGGTTTATCCGTTGTGGGGGTGGAAATAAATTTTATTTTAGATAAAAAATTGATCTTAATTATGTTCTTAATATTATTATGAATTTATCTATACTTTTTTGTGAATTTATTTGGACAAATTTTATATTTATCTAATTTATTGATCTTTATTATTTGTATTAATTATTTTTTGATTTCAGAACTAAATATTAATATTATTGTAAAGTTTATATGAGCACAAGTTTAATAATTATATCAATAAGTTTGTACTATTTATATGTTATCATGCTTATTTGTATTAATTAAGCATGCATAATCATCTTATATTGCATAAAAATTTTCTTACAACTTTCATAGTTTTTATAAATACATCTATGTTTTTCTTAACCAGAATATATTTTTTATTTTATTTAATACATTAAAAATTATGATCATTATATAATTATTAAGTTTATTTAAGCACTTTTATTTGCTACCTAAAATTCTATGTAATTCAGCAGAAATTTTGATGTAATTTTAGATCTAAAATTATTCATATATCACAAATTTTTTTAATCTAAGCTGCAACTTCTATATTGTAAAATATATTACAGTGTTCTCTATTTCTATGGATCAGAAGAGGTGATCCATCTCTTTCCAGCTTAAGAAAAAATAATGATAATGATCAGTAAGTCTAGAATTTTGGACTATCTTCCAGGTCAAGAGCTCCCACTTTCAACATAGATACACTTTATATTAACAACACTGTTCTCTATTTTCATCATGATATAACTAAGGATGATTTGTTTGGGACATCTTTCTGGCTTCTTAGCATTTCAGATAGCAATCATAATCTTAGGCTTCGTTTGGGACGGCTTTCTTAATGCTTCTTAAAATAACTTTTTAATACAAAAATTTAAATTTTTGTACTAAAAAGCTATTTTAAGAAGCAGTAAGAAAGCCATCCCAAACGATGCCTTATTTGAGTGCTGCTTTTCATTGTCTTTTCACTACTTAGAAATTTCTATAGTGGAAAGCTACTTTTCTACAACAATAATAATAAACTTATCTTTTGTATAGCAAATTTACGACCAACTTTATAAAAAGCTGCAGCTATCCCACACAAGTGCTAAGTTAGGTCAGAAATTTGGATCATCTTCCACAACACATGCTCCTATTTTGCTTATTCATACACTTCAATCAATCACTGAATCATTCAATCATGCTGCCTACCTTTGAAGACAAAATGCCAAATCCTGACAAGATTACTCGCCATTAAGACCCATTTGATCGGCTGAACGAAAAATCAAGCAAGCCAAAATAAGGAAGAGTAGTAAATTACGTTGGAAAGATGAGTTCAAGCTGAACAGTAGAGGCGGAGTCTGTAAGTCCCAGCTGCTGCTATCTTTTAGGCCACGTTCATTGGCTGGAATAATCCAGGTTTGCACCTCTCTTCTTTCTCCCTAACCTTCCAATGCTATTTCTTAGCCCAATAATCTGAAGGAATTTTGGTTCATGTATATATACCTTTTTATTAAGGCTTCGCTTGGGATGGCTTTTTTACTGCTTCTTAAAATAGTTTTCTAGCATAAAAATTTAATTTTTGTAGTAAAAAGTTGTTTTAAGAAACAGTAAGAAAGCTGTTCCAAACAAAGCCTAGATCTTCGTTTGAGACAACTTTCATATTACTTTGCTTTTTAGATCACAACTGCAAGGTCTCTTAGGCCACAGCTGTTTTTCGTTGTTTTTAAAAAAAAATTGTACTAAAAAGCTACTTTCGATAACAGTTTTAAAAAATTATTTTCTTTATAACAACATTACAAAACAGTAAAAAAATTGTCTCAAATAAAACCAAATTAGATCATATAATCTAATTTTATGCTTTTTTCTTACATCCTTTTGATAGACCAAAGATAAGAAGAATATTGAACTTTAAAGAAAATTACTTGAGAGAGGATTTGAACAAACACAAAGTTATTATATGTGGATTACCATGCCAACTAGGATCAAGTATAATACCATAGTACACATTCTAATACTCATTTTGTACATCAATATATTTTTTTTTTGGGTAATAATATGATTAAATAATATGTACTCACTATACCAATTAATTGAAAGTTGAATATTGTAAATCTACACAAATATTTGTGATTGATCTTGTTGACCAAATCCCTACCTCCACATGTACACAAATGTACATTTCAAAGTCGAACCAATGGGAATGGCTCCATTGTTAAGCTGCCCCAGGGTCTGGATACATCCAAGGCCTCGTGATTGGGGACTCAATATCGGGTGATAAATCAATTTACATTACTAATCACTGTATTCTGTATATTACCGCAATCTTCACTATGCAGTATGCATCACTAAACCGCGTTACGACCATGGTAAACTCTAATATGCGGCTTGAAAGTTAACAGTCATAGCAAAGGACAACAAGCCTCAAGGTTATCAATCCGTGGCAGATTGCATTCAAAAAGAGTGTAAAGTGGGTGGGAATGGGTGGGTTACGACATCCCGAAATTTACCATGGGTGGGCGAAGCACGCCCGCGTAGAGCGTGGGTACCCAACCAGGATCCCATGTAGGGCTCTGCTTATAAGGCTCTCGTTGGTGTTGATATATGTTGCTAAGGACATCAAGTAAGCCAAGAAAGGTTTCATTAAGAGCGTCAAGACAGTGGAAGAATACCTTCTGTAGTAGTCAAACCTGTAACCCATGCTTAAAAATCTTATGTGATAATAAAGAGGGTTGGTTTTGTTCTAAGGAGAGCTTTTTTTAGAGTATTTTTGTATTTAATTGTTCTATATTTTGGCTATTATAAAAGGAGTACTAAGTTACTTCTTTGGCTTCAAATTCTTGGTCTATTATTGTACATATTATAGGTTCATCATATCAATTTATTACATAAGATTTGTAGCTTTATAAATAATATTATAAATCTTGAAATGATGAGCAAGTCAAAATTGTTTGCTAAGGATGCTAATAATTTAAGAACATCTATTCATGCTCTGCCAAATGTCACATGAAAAACTTGAATGGTCAAAAAAGATGAATTCTATTATTTTATTTGGTTTTTGACTTATTAATCACATGAGCCTAGATGATGATGGATTTTATTATTATTGCCCTCCTTAGTTCATCTCTTTCTCTCTTTCTAAATACACATAGAAAGGTGGTAGATGTAATGCACATCAAACATTTACTCTCTATACAAAGTCTCTTTTCCAGTGTAAAGATCAAAAACACGAAATTTTGACAATTAGGTTTCATTTGGGATGGCTTTCTTACTGCTTTTTAAAGTAATTTTTAATAAAAAAATTTTATTTTTTTAACTAGAAAGTTGTTTTAACTTTTAAGAAGCATTAACATTATAGGAAAATCATCTATCACCGACGGCATTTTCTAGCGGAAATTGATCATTTTCCGGCAAATTGTGAATTGAACGGTGGCTTTCTGACGGAAAATTTTACGTCAGTAAAACCTGCGTAGGAAAAATTTTCCTGGCGAAATATATTTATGATGTCTATCAGGCGGTATTAGGCCGTTGGAAAAATTTAAAAAAAAATTAAAAAAAGCCGCCCGCTGCCCTCCCCACATTGCTTGACCGCTACCTTGCCCGGCTTTCCGCACTACCCCAGAGCTGCCCGCCCGCCCGTTGCCCAGTGGCCTTCCCTTCCTAACCGACTGCCTGTCCGCTACCCGTGAAATGCCTACCGTGGGATTCGAACTTCTCCCGCTGAAAATTCAAATACTCAACCATTTTGCTAAGAAGGAAAATACATTAAGAAACTTTTCTTTTTATATGTAAACTATAATTATATGAAATTTAAAATTAAAAATAATTAAACTAAAATATTAAAATAAATAATAAGTTATTTGAATTACTACTTAATTAAAATAAAGTTTTAAAGTAAAAAAAAATAAGTAAAATTAATAATCAAGTTTAAAATGAGAATTAAAATGTATAATTAATTTAAAATGAAAATTAATAATTAAAAATGAATTAAAATAAAGTATTAAAATTACAAATTATTTAAAAGCTACCGAAAAGGCAGCCAGAAAATGCCGGTGGCAATAAAAGTAACGAAAAAACTGCTGGAAAGGCCGTTTCATCATATACCATCAGAAAATTGTCTGTCGGAATTTCACTGGAAAATTCCACCGGTAATAAATGATATTCCTGTTGTGTAAGAAAGTCTCCCCAAACGAAGTATTAATTATTATAAGATTGTTTGATACTTAATTTTCAAATTATCTCAACAACTGAAGATGCCTGAACTGAATTGTCTATTTCATCTGTGAGCATCATTTGTTTTAGACAAACACAAAACATAAACCCTCTTATTTCTTTTATTCTATGTATTACTCTATCAATCTTTGTTGCTCTCATATTTATGGACTAACAGAAGACAATAAACAGTTTGGCTTGTTAATATTATGATCTGTTCATGTTTTTTTAAAGCATATCATATAGTAGAAATATAGACTCAATAAATAATTTGATAAAACTATCTTCTTTGGAATAAACATCATAACTTCAACCTTTATTCATCAGCAAACATTTGGAGACAAACAGAAGAGGAAAAATAACACAAGAAACACATCTTCCTCTCTTCAAATAGCACAAGATAGTAAGATACTCACTCCTCTTAACATTTTAAAGAAACAAGAAACTCTCTCTTATCACCACAACAAGCCACAAACAAGCACTGAATAAGATTAGCCTCAACAGATGGGCTATAAATTTAGGCATAAGAAGTTGGATTTTCAATCAGATATCCTTCAATAGCCTTTATAATCAGAAACAAGCCTTTCATGATTTCTTCCTGCTCTTCATCACTAAGAGGAGTGTCATCTATGGTGTCATATTCTAATGTGATCTTTCCCAAAGTTTCAGAACTGTTTACTACTTCAAATTTCATTTCAAATGAGTATGATTTTAGCCTTTGGCCAATAAGCCCTCCATCAATGACAGACTGCTTTACTATGTGGTTCTCAGTGTCTAGCAACTCAATCTTGTCTGTAACAAAGCGAAATTCCTTCACAGCTGCAATGAATTGTAGGATTTGTTGAAGTTTAGTTTCAGAATAATTTATTTACAACTTTCAGATAGAATTTTCTTGCAAATTTACTTCTGGTTTGGATAAAAAATGAAGCAAACCTTCAGTGAAATTGGTCTTTTTGACAGTGCCAAGTCCACCTTCTCCTTCAAGAAGCTCGACACTTGAGATGAAATCAGATAGAAGCTTTGGGATCAAATTATGAGCATCAAGAACACCTGCTTTCCATACTCTATCAAGCGAAATTTTTGTCACATTCTCTCGGGTGAAGGATCCTGCAACCATTGTTCTCTGCAGATGGATCTCTGAAAGAAAAAAAGTAAAGCTTTTTGATCAATTGGTTTTGGCTTTCAAGTGTGAATGGCTTCAGAGGAAAGGGTTCTATTTATAGGTGTGAGAGTGAGGTTTGAACTAGTAGTTTGAAGCAAACCTTCATGGTCATTATGGGGATAGAAATGAGACTAAGAGCCACCTTTCTGGGAATTTTCGGGCCGAAGCCCTCGAAAGATATTTAAATTTAATTTTTTACTAGAAAGTAGCTTTAAGAAGCAGTAAGAAAGCCGTCTCAAACGAAGCTTTAGTATTGGAGTTAGTTAAAATCAAGAAAATTTGAAATTGGAGCCATGTTTGTCTTTTTGTGTCAGCTAATGTCTTGGACATTGCAGCAGAATCTATAAGCATGCATCAAAGGTGGCATTATAAGAAAAATGCTTGATTTAACTAAGTTTAAAGAAATTGTTGCATTGGTTTTTTCATTAATTCATCTCTTGTTCAAAAGATTAATTTATCTCATGCTCCTAGATAGGTCACGGAAGAATCGAAAAAATCCAGCTAAAAATAGTCCCTAAAGTGTGGCGACACTCTCACGGGGCAAAAGACGGCTTAGAGCACCTCCAACCGAAAATCTCATTTTTCACTCTAAAATGCCGTGAAACTAAAAAATGTCGTGATTCATCTCCAATCGAACTCTATTTTTTCCACTTTTGCAGGTAATGGTCGTCTCTTCTTTCGCGTGACAAGTTCGGTAGAGACATAAAAATGACGGAGATGAATAGTGCAATGTCCATATTGGCGTTCCACTGTTCACCCACAGCCAAATAACGGAAGTTTAACCGTTCGGCTGGAGCTGACGAGGAACGTCATTCAAGCATTTGGAGTTCAGTTGGATATGCTCTTAATACGTTCTAAGACTCAGTGATGCCAATGGCAAAAAGATATTATACAATTTCTGATGGATTTCGGATGAAAATTTCTCCACGAAATTCCAGTGAGATTAAAATTCAGAAAGATGAAGATCATCACACAAATAATGCATATGGATCTCTACTAATGAAGCATTTAAGTTTACCTGACCCACACCAATAGCAAACTAATTAAGGGAAAACGAATATTATTTTACATAAATCTTCAACCTGAATTTTGGAAACCTATTATCCTAATCACTGTAATTTGGACTAATACTGATACTTAACATCTAATTAAAAAATGAAGCATCCTCTCCTTTCCTATTGCCATTTGTAAAGGGGAGATGGTGGCCATATAAAACGTTAAAAAGTCAATGGATTTGAAAAATAGTACTAATAATGAACAAAGGCCACCCAATAATTCATGCCCCTTTAATTAATGCATGGAACCCTCCACATGTGATGAGATTAAGAGGTCTGGGCTTTTTTTTTAAATTGGTATTAGGTTTTTCTTTTGGTAGTATTAGGTCTCTCTCTCTGTCTCTCTCTCTTATATTCAGTCAGTCCAACACATTAAAATACAGATTTAGTGCAGGAAAATTGAGAGTAAAGCTAATCATATAGTCTTTTCATCATCTATTTCTTATGAATATTTGTTAGGTGCTAGAAAATTCATGGCGGTAGAGTATTTACTATCTTAACTTTATCGAAATATCTAGTATACATAGAAGTTTGTAAGAGATACTAGAAAATTCTATGAAAGAGAAAAATCACGGGACTTGACTTAATTGTAATAATTCACTATATAACTGTAGGTACAAGGATTCACTCTTCTCCAGCAATGAAGAAGCTATTGGATCATATATAATTGAGTGCAATTATCTTATTTTCCTCATAAGAATTATAGAAATTAGATGTCCACAAGAAGATAATTAAAATTCGACAACAAGGTTAGATGTTAATATTTAGTCAAACGATAATAGTTGGATGATGGAAGTTTGACAATAGTGGCAAATATTGATGATGGTAGTCATTCGTCTAAAAATGCGATAGAGTTTTTTAATTCTCTTAGCTCTCGAATTCCTTGAGAAAAAAAATAAAGCCAAATTTATAGCTTTTTGACAGGGGCGTTTTGATAAATTTGGTCTGAATCCAAAACACTTCATCAAATGATTAATATTGCTCATCTTGAATGTATAATTGATACATCAACAAAAAATTATCTTGATTGGGCCCGAATCTCAAGGCAAAAAAAGTTGGAAACTTCCAAAATTAAAATTGGGGCCATCCAAACTCTGATTTCAACAAACTTATAGTCAAATTGAACGTCTCAAAAATATGAAACCAACGACACCAAATTCAACTTAAAACGAGCCCATATGGGTCTGATTCGAGGACCTGAAGCACTGTTGAAAGGTCCAAACCACAATTTGGATTATCAAATGGGTTTCGAACATGACATGTTTATAGTTGAATCGAGTGGCTCGACGAGATGAATCCAACGAGCCCAAGTTCGCAGAATTCTGATATCATTAATACCTTCAAATGTCTGACGAACGGTTCACGATCAAGAGATTCAACATCGGCTGTCCATCCAAACCAATCCCTATTTACCCTTGATTTTCCTCCTATTTACAGGCCATGTCACTCTAGGAAATCTATAAATAATAGACCCCTTCTCCCTCTTGAAAGGGGGGCTCCAAGCAAGAGAGAGATCGAAGATCACTCTTACCTCCTTGCTCCTCCTCGACCATTGCCTGGAGTTCCGTCATACCACCACTTGAGGCCCTGAGTTCCATCGGACCACCACTTGATGGCCGGAGTTCTGCCGGACCACCACCTAACTCATGGAGTTTTGTCGGACCATCATCTGAGGCCCGGACTTCTGTTGGACCATCACCTGAGGCCCGGACTTCTACGTACTAGACCATCACCTGAGGCCTGGACTTCTGCGGGACCACCACCTAACACCCGGAGTTTTGCCGGACCATCACCTAACACTCGGAGTTCTGTCGGACCGCCACTTGGGCCCAAACTTCTGCAAAATCACCACTTGAGGCTCAGACTTTTGCCGGACCACCACCTCAGGCCTGGACTTCTACCGGACCACCACCTCAAGCTAGGACTTCTGTTGGACCACCACCTCAGACCCGGACTTCTATAAGGCCTGAACTTCTACCGGACCACCACCTGATGCCTGGACTTCTGTTAGACCACCACCTGAGGCCCGAACTTCTGCTGGACAGCCACCTGAGGCTCGAACTTCTATCAGACCACCACTTAAGACCCAAACTTCTACCGGGCCGCCACCTAATGCCCAGAGTACTACCCTACAATCATGATCTTTAGGACCCTTTTCTTATGCTGACTATAATCCTTCCGACCTCCGTGGTCTACTACGATCCTTCCAACGTCCATCACCAGACAACAATTTTTTGACCCTGATCTCTTGCCGACTTTTTTTTTTTTACCTCCATCACCAGACAATGGACTTTTTGACCCCGGTTACCTACCAACTACAGTCTTCTAGACCCCTATCTCCTGCCAACTATGGTCCTTCCGACCTCCGTCACCTACTACGGTCCTTTCGACTTCCATCTCCAAACAATGATCTTTCTGACACTAGTCTACTGCCTACTATGATCTTTCTCACCTCTATCCTATCGACTATGATCCTGCTGACCAAACAAACATGTCTATGTTGATTATTGTAACACCCACCATGTAATGTGCTTTATATGATGTACATTTGTGACATCAAGCAAAGATATTCTTCCAAGGAAGGGCCTTATTTGTAATTGACTGCAAATACTAGTGGATTCATTCAAACTAGGCCAGGGCCCGTGGTTTTTCACCCTTCTTAGGGGTTTCCATGTAAAAACCGGTGCCTCTTATGACTGTTACACCCTCTCTTATATGCTTATGTACTGGATCTTCGTACAATTCTAAGATGTTAAACTTCATATTTCTCTACCACCGCAAATATTCCAGAACGCTATAATAATGTATATTCATTATTTGAGTGTCTTAATAAAGTATGAATTGGATTATCATGGGCTTATTAAATTTCTCTTATTCTAAAGAATCCAAGTATGTTTCAAGTGATTGAGTTGAGCACATTTGAAGAATGATCAAAACACTTGTAGCATCAATAGATACATCTCATTGAGATGTTCAACTCAAATATAAATTTGTTGAAATCAAAATTCAGATGGTAAAGAATTCATTTTTGAAAATTTATAATTTAAATATTATCTCAAGATTCATGTTGATGAAATGATGACTTAGCTTAATTGTAGGTGCATGACATCATGAAAAACTTGTTTATATTAGTTTATTGCTGCTTTCAGAACCATTTTATAGGAATGCACTTTAAAATCTCAAAAAACCAAATTGCATATTTTGTCTCATTATTTTTCTCTAAAAAAATTATTTATTGTGTTTTTTTTTATTTTTTAAAATCAAATTATTGATAAAAATAGTCAAAAACAACTTCAGAAATTTTGAATATTTTCAAAAACAACCACCACCCCCAAACACTGTGGCCATCGTCGGCATGGTGCCTCTGCCATCACCATACTCACAACCGGCTGCCTCCACCACTACTGTTAGTGACAACCGACGACTACCACCACCATTCCACCTAAAATTTCTTCTTAGCAATATCAATAAATAATAATAATATTATTATTATTATTTGTCAAGTTTTTTATTTTTGGTGATTTGTTATTGCCTCATATCCTTATCATGAAGAAGCTTCTAGAAAATAGAGGATATATGGACACCATATGAAATAAATCAAGATTAAATATATGTTAATGAGCCAGCTACTGGAGAATTAATAAGCCTTTGCATTGTTGTCTATCAATAAGACAGGAGGAACCTTAAACATCAGAAACGCAGAATCAAACAATATTTCAGAAAATTGCGTTTGACTTATTTCAGCTAAGTTGGAATAATATTCAGTAATAAAACATGAGGATAACAGCAGCAGAGTCATGCTGAAAAAAAGGTTAAAATCATCTAATTAAAAATATGAGAAGTTTTAGGCTTCATTTGGTACTGCTGCTTGATTTTTAAACCGCAACTTTGTTTGGGAGAGCTTTCTTACCGCTTCTTAAAGCAATTTTTTTGAACAAAAATTTTATAGATTAAAAAACTTTGTACTAGAAAGCTGCTTTATAAAACAATAAAAAAGCTGTCATAAGTGAAGTTTTCATTTGTGAAAGCTTCTTACTATTTTCTAAAACAATTTTTTCATACAAAATTTATAGTTCGAGAAAATTTTTTACTAAAAATTTATTTCAAAAAATAATAAAAAATATGCCAAATGATGACTATATTCGCCCACTACTTTTTCCTGCTTTCAAAAAAAAATTTAATAGAAAAATGTTTCATACAACATTTTTAAATAATTTTTCTTTACAATAACTTTACAAAATTATAAGAAAGCCGTCACAAACAAAGCCTTAATTGACTTATATTTTATGACAATAATATGAAAAGCATTTTCTTTATAATATAAATAAATAATAAAAAATATGCAAAAAAAAAATACAAAAAAAAAAACATCTTAAAAAAATTAAAATAAAAGTGATCCCACACCGGCCCTAACTATTTAGAACAAAATGAATGAAAATATTATAATAAAATATGATCAACACTGAGTCTCAAAATTATCGAATTTGCTTTAAGATAAGTACAATATTAATCTTGATTGATTGTGCATTTGGCACTCTCATCTCAAAGCAAATTCAAGGACTCTGATATCTTCTAATAAAAATTTTTATTGCTTTTTAATATAAAAATTTCTTCAACTAAAATTTTTTATTTTAAAAAATTGTTTTATAAAGCATTAAGAAAGCCATCATTACACTCTTACTACCCCACCAGGCTTAGCTGGGCGAGCATGATTGGGAACCCCTCAATCCATATTTGATTTCTCTCTTATGCGGCAGGATCCCTTAAGTGAGGAGAAAATAACTGCAGGTCCTAACAGGTACAGCTTGCCGGAGGATTAGCTACGCCGCCAAGCACCTCCTAAGAGGGTGGCAGCGGGTAGATACCCCCGTTAATGCCTACATAGTATAAGTTCAAGACCCTCGAGGAAGATCTCTTACTGCTGCAACAATAAGTTATTCCAGAATAATGGAAGAAATAAATTTTCATCACCTTTTTTAACCGGTGATCAAAGCATGCAAAACAAATGATCATACTACCAGTTCAACAAAAAACATTTAAAAAAAATTATAAAAAAAAAATCACCAAAGAAAGCAAGTCAGAAGCATTTCTCCAGCCATTCATATTACAACCAAAATCTTCTACAGCTTATTAATGAACAAAAAACTAACAGCAGAGAGGTATGGAATAGTCATTTACATCAATGGGAAAGGTATTGGACTGCGGTTGCTTTGCTTGTTTGCTTCAAGCACAGTTTGAACATAGTAGTACAGTCTCCACAAAGTAACATTATCCTGTGAGAAAAAAATAAAAGCATATTAGATAGGAGAAAATTTTGTTTAGTAGATTTTAAGACACTTAAATTTCTTCTAAAATGAGTATAATGTATTAAAAAAAAAGTTAAACTGGTTCTTGGATTATTTTTATGGAGCTATTTTAATCCGAACAATAAATGTATTCAATTTAAGTTTTGATTGGGATGACTTTCTTGCTGCTTTTTAAAACTTCTAAAATTTTTGTACTAGAAAACAGCTTTAAGAAACAAGAAGAAAGCTGTACCAAACGAAGCCTTAGTGCGTTTGTTCCTTGAATATAATCCAAAATAATCTCTCAAATTTAAGAAATCAAAGGACTGGATCAGATTTAGAAGATAAGCGAATAAATTTGACACAATAGATAGCATAAGACTAAAACAACCAAAAGTAAATAGTCGAGTGACCATTTTAATCTTAAAAAATTCA
This sequence comes from Dendrobium catenatum, assembly GCF_001605985.2. NCBI lineage: Eukaryota > Viridiplantae > Streptophyta > Magnoliopsida > Asparagales > Orchidaceae > Dendrobium > Dendrobium catenatum. The sequence continues at coordinate 1,259,950 of NW_021415225.1, read as the reverse complement.
AAATAATCTCCACACTATTCATATATGATCAATTTAGTTTCAAAGTATCACATTTCTCAATTTAATCCCTCGACAATATAAAATCAATCCTAAACTATCCCTCGGAAATCAGTTTTGTACATTTGATGGAATAAATTAGGATCAATTTAGTATCTCGATTTCCATCAATTGCTACCTAAGGGCTATCTTGGGATCCAATTATGTCTAGTCAAGAGACTATATTAGAGAAATGTAATACTTTAGAACTATAGCCACATATGAATAGTCGGTGGAGTATTTTATGCATTCAATCTACTCTGATATTTCACTCATCTCAAAGTGAATCTAAAAAGTGAAAACTCATCACAATAAAATTTTGACTAGAATATCCTCACTCAATTTTATTTCCTACTACATTTGAAAGCAAAATGCATATAATTGATTTAAGAGATTGACCTGTGTTTCCAAATCAACAAAAACTTCAGAGGGTTCTGCTTCTGAAGGCTTGTTGCGTAGAACTATTTCCACTACTCGATCAAATGCCTTTTCAGGCAGTTTCTTCATCTGCCTGCCAAGCTGTTCTTTCTCAGCACTGCTCATTGGTCTGTCAATTAATCAAATTGTACAAATCATTACAAAACTTCAATATCGAGTCTGCATTTTGTAATGAATCGAGTCTGCATTTTGTAATGATATATTACAAAGCATATAGCATCTGCTTCATGCAAGCTATAGAAGAAGCTTTACTTCACTGATATAATGGAAGAAATATCGCCAAATGGACAACATAATGAACATGCTATAAATCTTAAGAAAACATAAATCAAAGTATAAAAAGTTTGCCGTCTATTCGTATAGTTTAAATAGAGACTTAGGCTTAATTTGGGAGGCTTTCTTACCGTTGCTTAAAGCAGCTTTCAAGTGCATTTGTACTAAAAAACTGCTTTAAGAAGCTGTAAGAAAGCTGTCCCAAACGAAATCTTAGAAAATTTTTAGCAAAGTTCAAAAGCTATATTTCAAACAAGATGTAGGTGTATTCACTATAAAAGTGATGATGGATGTGCAAATATAAAGATTATTTCATGTTGTTTATAGAAAAAATGAGCTTGCATGCTAGTAAGAGATTATATAGCAACCTTTTAAAAGTTGTTCAAATGTAGTTTGTTTTGTTGGATTAGAAAGTCTCTTTTAATTATTTGAAAAAGCTGAGTCTTTGATTTCAATTACAAAGTTTAGTTTTAGGCTTCGTTTGGGACAGTTTTCTAACTGCTTCTTAAAGCAGCTTTTTAGTATAAAAATTTTACTGCTTCTTTAATTTTTGTATTAAAAAACTTCTTTAACAGTGGTAAGAAATTCGTCCCAAACAAAGTTTTGTTAATTTCTATCAATTGCATAAAGATCAAACCAGATTTGACTTGAAGTTGGAGGGCTATTAGAGAATAAGTGTAGACCTAAGCAGTTGCTCGAAATAAAATAGAATACATTTAACAGCACTAGATAGTAATAAAAAATGAGATTTGATAAAGCCAACTACAAATAAACTTAATCTATCTCAAGCTAAAATTTTCAATCTTGAGCAAGATTTGATTATTGAAGCGACCTGCAAGTTAGAGATAAACAGGGAAAACGAGATAGCAGAGAAAGTAAAATGAGATGGAGCTGTATGAAGCTTGTATTCCATCGTTTCTACAGTGCAGCCATGGGAGTACATATAGAGATAAACGGTTAGGTGACGGGGCAAGCAATTGGCTAAGTTGTCAATTAGTAAACGTGTCCATGTGTTGAAATGATCCCCTGCGGTAGGTAGTGGAGCAGAGCATGATACGTTGGCTGACTGATCATATAGCTTATTGGGTATGCTAACAATCCCCCGCAAACTCATGATTCATGAGATTGAATCGTGAGTTTGTTGCATAGTTGATGAAATCTGCTTGTGGTTAACGGTTTTGTGAGAAGATCAGCCGGTTGATCAAGAGAATTAATATGATGGACTGATATTTCATTGGAGAGAATACAATCCCGGATGAAATGATAATCTATTTCGATGTGTTTCGTACGTGCGTGAAACACCGGGTTGTTTGCCAAAGCAAGAGCAGATGTGTTGTCACATGAGATCGGTGTTGGAGAAGAGACCGAGACTTGGAAATCAGCTAGCAGACGATGCAGCCATATAATGTCAGAGGTGGCTGAGGCGAGAGAGCGATACTCAGCTTCAGTAGAAGATTTTGCAACAGTTGGTTGTTTCTTCACACGCCGTGAGACCAGTGTGCTGTCTAGAAAGGTGCAATATCCCATGATGGATTTTCTATCGGATGTATCTGATGCCCAGTCAAAATCGGAGAATGAGGTTAGCTGCAAATTCCCTTTAGTAATGGGAAGACCACACTTGAGCGTGCCGTTGATGTAACGAAGAAGTCATTTAAGAATTAACTGAGCTCGATCAGTTGGTTGATGCATGTGTTGACAACTAAATTTATAGCAAATGCAATGTCTGTTCTTGTAATGGTTAAATATTGTAAGGAGCCTACAATCTTGCGATATAAAGCTGGATTGAAATTTGACGTAAAGGAGCTTGCCGAGGACGTCTTGACCGCGATTGGGGTTGGAGCAGGTTTGCATTGAGAGAATCTGGCTGCTTGAATAATATCCTGGGCATATTGAGCTTGGCTGCTTGAATAATATCCTGGCCAAGATCCTTGATGAAAAATTGTGATTGTAACTTGCTGACTAAGGAGTGAATCTGCTGTTGGTTGTTGCCATAGATAAGAATATCATCTACGTATATGAGAACGTAGATTTGTGTGTCTCGGTTGCTGTAGATTAGAAGTGATGGGTCAGACTTGCTGAACCGAAAGTTTGCTGATAGATACAAAGCACGGCTTGTAGCTCAAGGCTTCAAGCAGGAGTATGACATTAATTACAAAGAGACCTTCAGTCCAGTAGCTAAAATTCCCACAATTCGAATATTGCTTACTGTCGCTCTCACGAGAAATTGGCCGGTCCTTTAATTAGATGTGTCCAATGCCTTTCTTCATGGCAATCTTGATGAGGAAGTCTATATGAGACAACCGGCAGCTGGCACAGGTGCAATCTAAACTACTCCCCATCTGCCTCACCTCAGGCATTGCTCACCCAACCGACAGCTCAATCCAGTGCCACCACAGAATGGTACCTAGATTCAGGATCTTCGTCTCACCTGACTTCCGAAGCCGCTAATCTGCAGAATTCCCAACAGCATGAAGGCAGCGACAGCATCTCCATTGTCAATGGGACTTCACTTCCCATCCATTCCAGTGGTCAAGGTCTCCTACCTCTTCCCAATACTTCCCGTAAGCTACATCTTCATAACCTTCTTCATGTTCCCGCTCTAAAACACAACCTATTATCAATTCATAAACTTGCAACTGACAATAATTGTTCTATCTGCTTTGATTCTCTTGGATCCTCAATTAAGGACAACCCAACTTCACAAACAATACTTAAAGGTCGGACGAGGGACGGTCTTTACATCCTTCCATCTCCAACAAATTTTGCACTACAAACTATCAAGTCTTCTACCTCACTATGGCATGCAAAACTAGGCCACCCGCACCTCCAACTGCTTCAGTTTTTAGCAAGCAGAAATCCGACTATATGTCTTTCTAGTACTTCTACTTTTCTATGTAACTCATGTAATGCAACCAAAAGCCACAAATTACCATTTTCACTTAATGAAATGAAAACTTCGGCTCCATTTACTCTTATTCATACAGACGTTTGGGGACTGTTAGCATACCCAATAAGCTATATGATCAGTCAGCCAACGTATCATGCTCTGATACCATGAAGCGACCTGCAAGTTAGAGATAAACAGGGAAAACGAGATAGCAGAGAAAGTAAAATGAGATGGAGTTGTATGAAGCTTGTATTCCATCGTTTCTACAGTGCAGCCATGGGAGTACATATAGAGATAAACCGTTAGGTGACAGAGCAAGCAATTGGCTAAGTTGTCAATTAGTAAACGTGTCCATGTGTTGAAATGATTCCCTGCGGTAGGTAGTGGAGCAGAGCATGATACGTTGGTTGACTGATCATATAGCTTATTGGGTATGCTAACAATTATAACTAATACTAACTTGAGATGAGTTCAAATAGATTATTAGTTAATTTAAGGCTAAGAATTTAGTCATCAAGCATGAAATTGTGCCTGGGCGATGTGGGGGGGGGTGTTAATAATGTTCACCAAACATAGATCATCATCGCTAGCACCACACCACGTCATGATGTCATGATATTCCTCATCATTGGTCGATAAAATTTACAGTAAACCACCAATCTAGTTCCAATCCTAAATTAAATCCTACATATTGAATACAACAGAAGTGCGAAAAAATGTTTAGTTTATTATGGTTGGTATTTCAAAAAATAACAGAAAAAGAGACTTGCTTTACAAGAGAATTTACTTCAAGCAAGCGACCATGATCCATGAACTCGTCCCAATCGGGTGAGTATGGCCTAATAGTCGGCCCCAACAACTAGTACCTATAAAGTCGGCTTGGCAACTACACAAGGAAGAAAGACTTCTAAAGGAAAGCTAGGGCCTTCACTAGAGCTTGGAAGACGACTTCATCAAGTCGTACCTTCTTAACAGGCCATTGCAATTGTAAAATTGCTATTGAAAGGCTTTCTAGAGCATAGTATTTATAGCATTAGGACTACTACCATCATTTTTCTGGTGGTTAAAACTATTGTTTGAGCCATGGGTGTAAAGAGCCAAAGTTTGAGTCACTTCTAGTTTAAGCTTAAACTTGATTAATTAATTGAGTTTTAGCTAAAAATTTAACTTAATTTTTATGAATTTGAGTCTGCTCATGAGCTAACTCATTTATAATAAACGAGATAAAATGTTTATGATTTAAGTAATTATTATAATAAAATTATAAAAATTTAGAATTTGAAAATAAACAATAAGGGTAAATAAGACATTTGCTTTTCTCCCTAACCGCCAATGCTATAAGGAATTGAAAGGATTCGGTCCCTTCTCATTTCGTTCGATCGAAGGCAAGAAGGGTGACGGACAAGGGAGGAGGCAACATGAGCAAGGCGTCGGCAGCGATTTTTCGGCGAGGTGTTGGAGGAAAACGAAGAGAAGGTTTTAAGGAAGAGAAATGGTAAGTTTTTAAACCTAAGAATCCTCATTTCTGCATAAATTTCTATAGGAGAAATTTCTAGGGTTTCTCCAAAACCTAAAATTTCTTTAGGAGATTGTTAGGGGATGATTCGAAAAGAATTTTAGCCATTAAATTTCATGTTTCCCCAAAAAAAATTTTGAGTTTGGAAAATTAGGGTTTTCATATTTTTGGATTTTTAAGAAACCCCTTTAATGATTATTGTTCCAAATAATCTTAGGAAGGTTTTTAAAGGTAGAAATTAGGATTTTTCAAAAAATTTGTATTTTCCTAATTTTATGATTTAAGAAATCCGAAAATAGAAAACTCTAATTATTAAATTTGATAAAGGGGATGTTCTGACATGAAAATATAATGAAAATAATGAGATTTATGTTTCCAAAAATTAGGGTTTTTAGGGAAAACTGAAATTCAAAATTATTTTTAATTAAATTAAGCAAGTTGAATGAATTAGAAAGGGTGAAAATGTGAGAAATGAAATTACAAGAATTAAGAATTCAAAAATTAAGGACTATTATAATCCGAAAATAAAATTTTAATTTTTGATTTAATGGAAATGTAGGAGGTATCATGATTGGAGTTAGTATTAATGTTTGTCATATATATATATTGTCATGTATATTTAATTTTAGGTGTTGGCTATAAAGGAACACCACAAGCATAAGCGGCGTCGTAGAAGGTTTACGATGAGTTTTGAGGTAGGTATTCATATCTCTTTTAATTTCATAAGTTTTCTCTTTAAATGTTAAAATTGCATATGCTTTAATATTTTTTTTAGTTGAAAGTTGCATGTTATTTATTTACAATTCATAATGCAGAAAGCATGTGTTCCCTTTTAGATTTATTTAATTGTTAACATGTAAAAATTCATAAGAACAATACAATAGAATGAGCATGAAACAATATTAGACAAGAATATATGAATTCATGAATGGTTTGATAACCTTATGATAAGCATTGAATGATTGAATGTGTATGATGATCTGGAGTTCTAAATGATAAATGGCTCTTCGGAGCAAATGTTAAAGGGCTCATCGGAGCAATTGGTAAAGGACTCTTCAGAGTAAATGAAATGAAATATTACCTGATCAGTATAAAAAAATTGGTACTTCCAGGACTGATGTATAAAACTAAGACTAAGTATTATATGCTTCTATGCATATAAGAATAATAAAGGAAAAGTTAAGAAAAGAAAATTGAAAAATAAAAAAGTTATGGTTGTATGTAATGATTAAAGAAAAATAGATATTCAAAATGATATATGGATTATACATACTTAAGATAAATTCTTGACATTATAATACTTTTTCTCAAAGTTATTTCAGTCTTGTCATATGAAAATTTCATTGCATAAAGTTTCTTATTTCCTTGCCTTATAAATTTAATAGAGATATTTATTACCTATTGAACACTAGCTCATCCCTGTTTGTGGGAATACTTTTTAGGGGAACTTGCTAAAGACTGATGGCTGATAGACCTATTATATAACACCATAGAGCAGTGCAAGGAAATAGGTTCTTATGGTTATGTTATGTCATGTGTTAGTTTATGGGTCGTGGACTATTGTATTTGTTTTGTTTTATGTTTATGAGAGATTGTTTGTTTTGATTTTTGATGTAATAGTCATGGTTAAAATGGATGTTTAGTGACTCTTTTAGATTTTGAAGTTGTATGAATATTTGAGCTTATTGATGTTAAAATGAAAGTTTTTGTAACTACCGTACGACCGTCAGTTCCCGCCTTGTTAATTCGAGCAACCTGGGTCGGGTCGTGACAACAGGGACCACGATGACCCGAATGACGAAACCATAGGATTTTGATCAGGCTCATCATCACTCCCCCAACCATCCGCTTTAAGTGCAAGATGGTGATATTTTAAATTTTAAATATCAACCAACGTTGCTACTATATGTCAAATATCACGCATCTACATGTACGACGTATTCATCGACGACTAGCCTTAATCAAAAGTTCTCTCTTATGATCGGGGGGGATAATTAATTATATGAGTTTGCACCTATAGGAAACTATAACTCAGATCATAAAGTTCTCACAAAATGAGAGCAAAATATTTGGATTGTGTCTTATCTTCAAACCCAATCTGCCTTCTAAAAATTTACCTCGAAACTTAATCTGTTAAAACTCCCCCCAACAACGAAAGCAAGACAAAAGAGGGTAGGCCGGGGTGTGAATTTTCTGAGCCTACAAGTATGTCATTAATTTTGTTAGTTGTTTATTAGAAAAATTATTATTATTTTCAAATTTATAAATATGAAAATTTTCAATTATGCAATTTAATTCTTCGGCATGATAAAATACCTGTGGATGCGGAGACATTTCTTCTTCTCACAACATTGTCCAAGAGTGTGATCATTAATCATTCATGAAATTACAAATATTCTAAGAGAAGTCATCTCCTTGGAGAAATTTAAGACTTATTTTTCTGATGATTTGATTCCTTCATTTCCATTTTCTTCTCCTCATTCTTCTTCTTATATGTTTTCATTAGTGGATTAATAATATATTTTATAGTCAGAGTTTCTACAATTTGGACTTATGTTGGTTTTTTGAATTTCAATCGTGTATGAGACTTTCAAAGTTTGTAAATATTGCCATTAATTTTTAGCAGCATGTCATTGAATTTCATTTGAATCAATTTCTATTATTTTTTTCGATTTTAATTAAAAGTAGTCAATAGTTCTATGGGATTAATATCATATTTATTGCCAATTTTCTTGATAGTTACAAAACTTTATGCATCAAATGTAAGACCTACATCAGAAACCTTGGACCCAAGGACATCCTAAGATAATGTGGCTGAAAAATAGGCTTCTCAACTATAAAATGGTTCTATTTTAACTAAAAAAGAAAGAAAAAAAACTTATTGCAATTAAACTATTCTCAAGATCTACACCCCATTTATTTATTAATCGATCATTTCATGAAATACTTGTCAGAATTGACTTTCAAACTCTTCATTGATTTTAGCATCTAAAGGCCAATTAAGCTGTTATCATTATTACATTTACAAGATGAATTTTCCACATAACTAAATGATGTTAATGAGAAGGGTAACTATATACTGAAGACATCAAAACTTTGGATGAAGCAACAATTTTTTAAAGATCATGAAAACAGACATCATACCTGCACTTGGAAAAGATGATATTAATAAACTCCTCAAGATCTTGCTCCATCTTGTCAAGCTGAAATTATAACATATTAATGAAATGAGCCTTCTATGAAACAACTTTTTTGCTAAATTCAAAAGAAATAAAGGGTCCATTACAATAGAATGTATTCTCAATAAATTGTGGGGTAAAGGATAAAATCTTTTGAAGAAAGAATGAGATATGGAATAATTTCTTAGACAATGCCGTATGCCCAAGGGTTAGGAGCCTATTTATAGGTCCATGAATCTTCCATAGAGCTGAGCGCCAAAGAAATCAGTTTCAATTTATCAAATCATATCAATGAATTACCTCTGCTTGTAACTCAACTGGACATTTCTGCAAATCTTTACCAATTTCAGCATTCCCTTGAAGATCTTGAGTGTCATTGTAGACCTGAAAAAACAAAGAAGCTAAACACTGGTTGCTAGAACATACAATCTACAACTATCCACAAACTTGCATTGATTCATTTATGAACAACACAGCGCCAACCATAAAAAAAAATTCTAATCAGGTATAAAATGTTCCATCATATACTAGAGCATAAGGTATCAAGGAAAAAAGACTTAGTACATGTGTTGCAATATTAATATAAGTATTCACTGAATGCTATCATTGTACGCTACAGTATTATTTTAAGCAATCAACTTGGCCTAATTTGCGTGGTTTTATATTACATGCATAGATGACTTTAAAGAGTAACGACTGGGTTATTCTTATTAACATTCTTCACACTCAACAGTGAATGATAACTTAATCCCTTTTAACGGTTGAATAAATTATAAAAAGGCTTTATTCACATCTTTCGACTCTCTAACATATTATTTTTAAACCATTGAGCACTTCGCTGGGAGAAAAATACTAACATATTGTTAAATACTGTCTCAACCATTCTAGCCGTCCCTTGGCTCTTGATCCTATGGCCAGGATGGGGATCCGTGGAAGTCACACCTGGATCATGTCGATCTCCTTCCATATTCAGGTAGCTGATTTAGGAAGAATTATATTAGAGCAATTATACATGATTATGTAATTATTTGTTTCTTTATTAAGATATTGTGTATAGATCTATAAATAAGGATAATTTTGTGCAATAAATTAAGCTTTTTCCCTCTCCAATTCTCTGAATTTAACATAGTATCAGAGTCAGATTCCCACCACTGGCCTTCATTGACGGAATTTGAGGAATACTCGTCCTTCCACCGGCCTTCATTGTCGGAATCACTGGGATATACAAATCGAAGGAAGCGAAGAGGAGCAAGCAGCCTTCTGATAAGCCTAAAGGTGAAAACAGCGAGAGAATATAGCAAGAACAGTACTAAATTGATTTATGTATTAATGCTCCAATATGAAAGTAAGATACAATGATCTACACATAAGAGAGGTAGATCGTCTCTCCCGCTAAACCTAGACGTCGCTAGGAAGCCCTAGCCAAAAAATAAAAACACAGCAAACACAACTCAAATTATGCATAAAACAAAATAACCCTAAACTTCCCCTTAAATAAGCTCCCCCGCCTCCTTAGACCCCTTTCCTAATATATTTCCTTATGCACTATTAAGATATCTTGTATAGATCTATAAATAGGGATAATTTTGTGTAATAAATTAAGCTTTTTCCCTCTCAAATTCTCTGAATTTAACATGGTATAAGAGCAAGATTCCTTTCATTGCCAGAATTCTAAGGAATACTAGTCCTTGCACCAGCCATCATTGTCGGAATTGTTGGGATATACGAATCGAAGGAAGCGAAGAGGAGCAAGCAACCTTCTGATACGCCTTACGGTGAAAATAGCAAGAGAATACAACAAGAACAGCAATAAGTTGAGAAAACAAAGAATGATTTTTATATAAATGCTCCAGTACGAAAGTAAGATACAATGATCTACACACAAGAGAGGTAGATCATCTCTCCCTCTACACCTAGATGTCGCTAGGAAGCCCTCACAAAAGAAAATTACAACAAACACTACTCAAATTATGCATAAAACAAACTTCCCCTTAAATAAGCTCGCCCAACTCCTTAGCCCCCCTTTCCTAATATATTTCCCTCCTAATTCAGCCTTCCTACCTTAATTAATTCCCTCTCTTATTTAAATTTAAATTAAAGAATTTCTTTCCTAATTAATCCCCTCCTAACATAAGTATTTAGTTCCTTGTTGGACCCCACCAAATCAGCCGCTAGGGCTGCTGCCTCTGCCTCTGCATCACCTTAATTGTCGTTGGAGATCGAATGAGAGTCGAGCGGTCTAAACCTCTTGTGCCCTATGTTTCGTGCATGCGTCTAGAAGAAGCGAAAACGAGAGTCTCTCATGCGTCGAGGAGAGATCGAGCGGAAGGGCTCCTCTTGCGTCCGTTTGAGGTGAAACTGAGCGGAGCTGAGAGAAAGCCTCCTTCATGTATCTAGAAAGAGCCAAGAGTTCCCTCTTGTGCGAGTCTAGGGCCAAAACAAGCAAGAGTGCGAGACTTGCACTCCTTCCTCATATCAGATCAGCGGGATTAGAGGCATTGCATGCGCCTGTACGAGACATATATAACAGGAGTTTGTTCAGGTGGAGTCAAATGATTGATTTGCATTGGTTCAAAGGTTGGCTACATCGGACGATCCGGGAAGGAGGACATCTGTCGAGTGTTGAGCCACTTGAGACTTATTTTTTCTGTTATTGTACCTAAAGCTTGTCGCAAGCCTAAATTTTTTCTTTCTTTTCTACTGTCGTGCCTTCATTGCTGGAGAACCGAGAGAAAAACCCGAAGGATAATTAATCCACTTTCCCTACTATCCCACCACCAGCTTTTATTACCATTTTCGATATCTTTAGAGCTATTGTTCAACGCAGCCTTCATTGCTTCCCTGCACCTTACAGGCTTGATTGATATAGCATTCATTGCTATCATTTGTCGTCGTAATGTTTGAAGCTAATTCCTCCCAAAGTTTTGACCAAATGGAGGACTTTATGGTGCACCAATGGACTTGATAACTCTACCTTTCTGGGATTGATTACCAAGCTGGGAATGACAGATCCGTATTCCCCAGCTTGAGGGGGGGTCAAATAACATCCCAGCCATCCCTTAGCTCTTGATGGGGATCCGTGGGAGGCTTACCTGGATTATGCCGATCTCCTTCCATATTCAGGTGACTAATTTAGGAAGAATTATATTAGGACAATTATGCATAATTCTGTAATTATTTATATCTTTATTAAAATATCTTGAATAGATCTATAAATAGGGATAATTTTGTGCGACAAAATTAATCTTTTTCCCTCTCCAATTCTTTGAATTTAACACATATCATAATTCTAATTTCTACATAATAAAGTAAACTTATAGTGTGAATAACTATCAGGATATCTGGGCTCGAGACAAACTTGGTCAACTCTATTTGATAAGGCCAAAAGGGAGAGAGAGAGAGAGAGAGAAAAAGAGAGAACCAACAAAAAAAAAGTAACAAGCAAAAAAGAAATAAAAAATGTCATATAATGCGATAAAAGGCTAGAACAATAATATCATAATTCTGAACCCTATCATAATTAATTCCGGGTTTGCATTGTGGATTCTTCTCCAATCATTCTTGTCAATTTGTGCATGTGCTTCCCATTCAAGTTCACAAAAATATTTTTTGCACAACTTCCAACGATGCTAACTTTGATCTACCTCCTTCCCTTCCATTTCATTTCACATTGATCTATATTTTCCTAATAGGATCATAATCAACACTTTTTTGTAAATTCCCAAGCTATTTATTTTTGCAGTGTGGGAAAGAATAAATCATGACTTCTTTATGAGATAGCAATGAATGCAGGAGAGGGGGGAGGAAGAGAATTGAGAGAGAAATTGTGTGGTGGGAGACAGAAGATAGAGCAGAATGAGAAGAAAAGATGACAATGTAAAAGAGAGAGCATTGAGAAAGATATGTAGCATGGATACTTCAGATACTTTTCATGTCTGTTTCAAAATTGTGTCGAACATAAACACAACTTCAACACACTCAATGCATGCCCAACAGGTTCAAATAGAGATGTTGATGCTTATTTTTAATAACAAGCTGCTAGGATTTTATTCTTTAGAGAGATACTAATCTTAGTTTTTGTTTCATAAATAATCACTAATGAAATTGCGTAATGCTTTTAATAGAAAATACCAATATAAAGTATTTCAATTACATATTTTACATTAATAATTTATAAAAGATAATATTATATTCCTAGTGGCATGTCCTACATTTTATAATTGTATAATATTGTCATATTTGTATTATATCATGTCCATGTCCATGCCCAGTGTCCATGTCATTTTTTTTTCAGTGTCTATGTCATTTTTTTTTTCAGTGTCCATGTCGGTGCTTATAGAGGAGGAGAAGAATAACAACAGAAATACTATGAGGGCAATCAAAGAGAAAATAGCCCAAAAATCATTCAATAAATCATATTTAAGCCCTAGATTTCTTTTTATAGAAATAGGTCCTTAGGTGCAATTATACAAGTGTCCTTATTTGAGATAAATAAATAAATAAATAAATAATTGAAAGAAAATTTATCAAATGTCCCCTAAAGATAATGATATAAACCCCTAATAATTTTATCTTTAAGCGAAAAATAATAGTTTTAAACTTTACAAACAAGGATAATAATTTAATCTATTTTGAAGACGAGATCAACTAACCAAGACCTTATGCCATAATTTCTTGAAACTCAAGTAGTGTCACTAATATTTCTCTTAAAAACCTGGTATTACTGCCTAGATAATGTAAAGTTAGAGTTTCAAAACAAATCCAAGTTGTAATAGCAGGGTTTCATAAAAACCCAATTAGTAAATACCAGAATTTCAAGAAACCTGGGATGAAGACCAAGGCATCTGGCCATTTATAAATTGCACTAGACTTGCCAACCAATGGTGAGCTTGTCATTTTCTTACGGATGGCTCCCTTTATCTTTCTTTTATTTATTCTTCCTTGATCTTCTTTTCTTGTCCTTTTAGATCTTCCCAATTAGAAATATCTTCTTGTTTTCTACTACTTCGTTCTTCCCCTTGCATTGGGAATTAATTCCCTAACCTTATAAGCTTCTCAAGTAGAGACATAAAGAGATGTAGGGAGTTGAAAGGATCAAGCTATAGTATCTTGGGGAAAGAGAGAGAACTTGTTTGACTTCCTAATGAAAAAAAAAAAAGATGAGCAACATGACAATATGAGGGAGAATAAGAAAATTAGCTCAGTGATTCAATTAACAAGTACTAATAGACCTAATACATGCACTAGTAATAACATAAAAAAATCCATGATAATATTATAATCAAATCATAACCATTAATTTGGCTAATTGAGGAATATTCCTCCTTAATTTGAGGGATCTAAGGTGCCAACAAACATGATTAATGCAAATGAGGATAATGTGCATTTAAACCCTAATCTAATCTTTTTATCCTCATTTCAAACCACGAATCCTTTCCCCTCACCTAAATTTTGAATTTCTTCTATATTGATGCAGCATTATCATGCATGAGGAGAGAAAAGGAGATAGATCATGTTTTCAAACTACAATACTAGCTTTCATGCATGATTTTAGCTCGCTTGGAGCTGAATGATTAAATGGAGGACAATGTCGCCCACAAACAAAATAATATTAGTAGCTTAAAGAACCCAATATAATTGTTTTTATAGAATTTACACAATATTTTATATATATACACTAAGCGAGAATCTGAGGGATAATCCAAAGTCCGGAGGTGCATATGGCACGTGGCAGATGGGGAACTCTCCTCCACGAGAAGCAAGACTTGGAATACTTCCATTTTATGTATGAAGTTCAATCCCTCCAAATAACTCAATACAAGCTTAGTGAAATTAAATTTTGTGAGTGGTTGCAACGGTAATGCTTGTGATAAGAAGATGAGAAAATATTGGATATCTAATAGGGACCATAATTCAACCATAGGAAGATGCATCAAACTATAATTCATTAAGGCTAAGAATTCAATTGTCATCACTTAGCTCATAAATTCCATGGAACCAACAATTGGAAGAACATATCTCTTCTATAAAACTGCAAAAGAGAATTGGGATAATAGATCTACTATGATCTAGAAAATACAACCCAATGTTTTGAATTAGATCTAAAATCAAATGCCTGACAAGATAACAACACTGCCTCTGAATATTACAACTTTAACTATTTGACAAGAAATGGGTCCATTCTATGGAGTAAAATGGATCTGTTTAAGTAATATAGGAAAATGTTGGAGAAAATGAGTATTTATTTAATTTCCTTCATGGTCTCAACTTTGATCTAAATGAAATTCGAGAAAGATTACCTCGAATGAAATATTCCCCCACAATAAAGGACTGATTTGCTGAAGGAGAGAAGAAAGTTAAAGATGGGTAATGATGAACCAAACACTGCACTCATTAGATACCCAAAGCTCAACATTTACTTGATCTTCAACATGTGTTGGCTCTGCAAGAAAAGGTCGGTCTTACTTTTTTCTTGAAATTTGGAGAATAATAGAAAATAACAATTTTAATTGTATATGTATATGTATTATGATTACAAATGATGATATACATAAAATTACTAACTTAAAAGGGGATTTTAAGAGAATTTGAGATGAAATATTTGGGAAAACTTAAATATTCTTTTGAAATGGAAGTTGCTAAAAGTAAGAATGATATTTTCATTTTCCAAAGGAAATACACTTTTGATCTACTCAAAAAAATTAGGATGTAAACAAATGGTTACTCTACTTGAAAAAGATTGGAAGAAGAAAGGAAACGGTGATGAAACAATTATTGATAAGGAAAAATATCAAAGGTTTGTGGTAAGACTTGTTTATCTATCACCGACTAGATCATACATTGTATATGCAGTGAATGTGGTTAGCCAATCAAAACATTTCCCCACTCAAAAGAACTTGGATTCTATAAATCATCTATTGAGATGTCTTAAAGGAAGTTTAGAGAGGGGGTTAAAGTCTAAAGAAGTTTAGAGCAGGTTAAAGTCACACAACAACAGATAACATCAAGCCTTATTCCCACATGACAGAGCGTGGAAGGATTGATCAACTTATTTAAAAAGAGAAGAGAGATAACATAGTAGTAATACATATACTTAACATTCCTTCTACCTTGATCAAACAAGCCTGATGTTTACGACAATAAATTCTAAATACAAGGAGTTTTTGAAGATCTCATCGATGTGATTTAGAAAATATTAATTCAGTACCTAATTAGGTACGAGAGTTTGTTTGTTCTTACTAACATAAAGCAAATAATTTGAATTACAAAAACATTGGTCGCGCCATATACCAGCCTCTATGCTTATATTCCAGAACATTTCCTGCTATTCCAAACCTCATGTACTTATCTAGAACACTTCTTAACATTCCATGCCCTCATGAGCCATTATCGCCTCTGCCCTCAAAATGTAACTCACGATACGTTTGCACAAGTTAGAGCTCCTTGCCAGTTGATTATCTAGTGGTTGATGGTTGGATTGCACTTCTCCTTCTCAAATCATAATAAATTCCAATCTGTACTCTTATGTGATATTGTTGTGATTATTTCATGTTAATGCATTTATACCACATCTTCATTTTTGAAACTTGGAAAGAGGAAAGTAGAAAGTATATTAGTTAATTTCCTTCTAATCACTTAAAATATATGATATAAAAATTTATGTTAAATAAGCTAATCTAATAAAGGTTGTGCAATTTGGCCCAAAGCCTCCAATGTATCCTATATAATGATGAAGAGGCCTTTCCTTGCAAATTGGAATAATTTTTAAATGTATTTTTGCTCAACTTGAGTTAGAATGCATATGAATATCCACCGAACAAATTACAAAATAAGAAGAATTAAACAAATAATAATTTTTCTTAAGATAACATATAAGAGAGAATCTCGAACAAACTTCACAAAATAAAAGACCAATAAAAGAAACTTCTTAAGCTATCTTCATCTTCACTTGTGACTTAAGATCTCTTGTGAAATGTATTATCGTGGCATTCCACATTTTTTTTAATCTAAAAATTAGCTTAGCGATAAAGGTCTTATATGCCTGATCTCGCTATCTATATTTATTCTAATATTGTAAAAAGAGATAGAGCAAGGTCTAGAGGAGCATGGTTCATCAAAGAGAAATTAGTCAATAGAAAACTAGCAGAACTCCACCATTCGGCTTGCACGCGCACCAGATCACTCTTATTCGTGGATAAGTGTCATGGTATAATGTCGCTATTGACATATCTAAGGTCCTAGCTATCTATGGTTGGTTGTCCGTCGTTCTCCCATGCATCCCGTCGTGTCTCCTCCTTCTTTGCTTTGAAAACTCCAGCTAATGGCATTTCGTTTGCATGCCCTATGAGGATCTTCTTTGCGATCATATTCGGATTGCCCAATCTCATAACGACTTCTCCTTAATTCTGTTATTGTTCTTTTTTCCATCGCAATATGGCTTGTCTGTTGGTCATGCGTGCCTGCACCACCGAATATCCTCTAGCTGTTAAAACCCCTCAAAGCTGATTTTTTAGTGCTTTAGTCGACGGAACTGGCCTTAGTACGGGGACAAACTGAAAGAAAATTGTGAAGAAATCTGTATGGTTCTCTGGACGAACCTGTAAGGGTCGGGACGAACGTTGGAACGAACCAAACAGAGAGTTTCGTCCATGGACGAAGAAAATTGGAATTTATTTTGTCTGGACGTTTTTGAGTCCAGAGAAGATCGTCCGGTACGATCGGGACATCGTCCTGGACGATCCGCTTAAAAATATCTGAATGTGTCATTTTTGAGAAGAGAAAAGCTGTGGAGAGAGAAAAAACGAAGGGGAAAAGAAGAAAAGTGATTTTGAGCGATCTGGTCCATTTTCGTCCTCTCCGTAGTTGGAAAAGTGATCGACTCGAGGTAAGCACATTCCCCTTTCTCAATTTTTAAGAACGAGAATGTGATGACTTTCTGTCTCGAATTGTCGTTAGCGAATAATTATCTTATTTCGTTACTGAAAATGTATTACCGCGTAACTTTTGGTATGTTTCTGAAGTGATAATTGTGCACGTTTTGAGTATTTTTTTGAAAGATTTTTACCGGATTTTTTAATTCTTCGGCCGTTTTAATTTGAGTCAAGTTATCAGGATGTTGAAAAATGTTAGCGTTCGAGTACAATGAAAGTTCTTATAATTTGTGTGATATTTTGTGATAAATTTGGTAAATTTCTGAATCTGTGATTTCTGTTGTTAAATTTCGTAGTACTGCCTGTGCATGATGAATTCTGACGAAAAAATCCAATTTTCTGATTTAAATGTATTGATGTGGGCATTGCTATCAGAAGGAGTTATAAGGGCCAGATCCTTTGAGATTCTGTCTGTGTCGGGAAAATCTGAAATCTTGAAAAAAGTTCGTTTTCCGGAAATTTATGTATAGTCTGATCTGTTCTGGGCTATAAGCCACAAACTGGAGACCCATAAGGGTAGAATCCGGCGAGATTCTGTCTGTGCAGGGAAGGGAGCATAAGGGCCAGAAATCCGTTGAGATTCGATCAGTGTCAGGGAATCTGATGTTTATATCTGATAATCTTTCTGTGACTCTATTTCTGTCTGTTTTATGGAATTATCCGATATATGATTTCTAATTTTCTGTATGATTCTGTCTGCTCTGTGAATTGAAAGCCTTATGATATCCGATTTGAAATGACTTCATTTTCTGTATCAGTTGTTTGTTTCTGTTGATCAAGTATATGTCCTTCTGTTCTACCCGATTTCCGTACAGGCTATTTTCTTGATGTGGAATTTCTGACCTATTTGATTTGGTGAGTGATGTCTTGCTGAGCTGTTAGCTCATCCTTGTTCTGCGTGGTTTTAGGTTCTGGGAAAGGGAAGGAGGGTCTTGGACTAGAAATTCTTGTCTATCTTGAGATTAGGTATTTTGTGATTTTTATTTTGTACGAGTCATGCGTGTTCTTGCGTTGTTCTGTTATTTCGTGTCTGAACCATGGATGTGTATGTATATTAGATGTTTTGATGAAAGAAAGGAGAGTAGATGAGATTATTGCGTGTATTTGGATTATTAGTAGCTCTGTGTTGTTTCTGTCTATTTAATATTTGAGAAGAAAGTTCTGAAGCAAATGTCGCAAAGCTAGATCCTGGATTTTCGAAATCCGTCGCGACACGAGTGCGGAGCGGGGATCGCGGTCCCGATCGGATTGGTCGTAGGGCGGTGACGTGTTCTTAACTGTTTGCACGCCTTCCACATCCAAACTAATGCGTCATTGGTGACTTTGATGGCATCCCTGTCTCCACCTTCATTTGCGAATGCCCAACTACCATCTCCTTCAATGGGCATACTCACCCCCTTTGTTTGGTGCATCCCAATGCCATCCATCAAGGCTCCTCACTTCATTGCTTCACCTTTATCCAATTTATCTCTGCCATGTCACCTATTGATGGTCCAGCAATTATTGATGTAAATTGCTGAGTCCAAACTGCTCTTCAAACTAAACTCTTCCAAAATGTTGGTGCACACTTACCATGATTAGATCCTCCATTTCTTCGTTGAGCTGATTAAATGTGAGTGTTCCTTATAGCCCTATTCGCCTTTTATTTCCCTATCTTCTTTCAGCATGGCATAACTCTGCAAGACACAAGCCAACCCACTAACTTTAGCACAAATTCACTCTTATTTTTTCTAAGGCAAAGATTTTATTAATCTAGCAACCCATTTGTCCTACTATAGTTAAAATTTTTGTGCTTAGCAATTCGAGCTTGGAAATTATTCATACCTTGTCATGATTAATCTTCGTTTGAATGACGCATTTTTTACTCATTGACTCCATATCTCATCACATCCTTATCAAACTACCTTTGGAAACAATTTATTCAAAGATTTTTAAACTGCATTCATATTATGTGAATACAACTACAAATCCGTGCATTTGAAGTGCCCCTCTATATTAATATAGCTAATTAGGGCTTAAATAATATGTCATGGTACCAGTGGTTCAATCGCGTCTCAGAAATATAAGATTTTGGTTAAAATAGTTAATTACCCAAATACCCTTCATAATCTCAATATAATATAATTTGATAAAACTGACATCTGATATCAACCACATGCTTTAAATCTATCGAGTGACCTTAGCACTAGCAACTAAGATGTGAATTATCAAGCATCCAACCAAAAAGAAATTCAAAATAGCATCTACGTTACAACAGGATTTAATGTAATATGATTTGTTAGCACTTGCCACAATCATTGAGGCATGGAGGGTTATCGGCCTGTTACCGTCTTTTCATTACTGCTCAGGTCATTTATGTGAGCTTTCATCTGATTTCATGTGAAGCGTCGGTGATAACTGCCTTATACTTAAATTCCAACTATCCATATGAAGCTTCTGCGTGCATAATTTGATATCTATTTATCTGCAGTCCAACACGTGATAAAGCAAACCATAATTACTTTCAACTTTTATAAAATAAGTTCTAACAATGGTGACAGCCACCTAGAAATATCCTTCCACCAATGCACGCAATATAACACCAAACAAAGTAACTCTTAAAAAAAAAACAAAAAGCCTTCCCGTTACACATGCAGGATTAGTTAGTTATAGGATTATTCAAGATTAATCATTACAAAAAAACTAAACTGGTCCAGGAAACAAGAACCAAGTCGGGAAAATAATATGATCTTCCTCTAGCTCCCACCACCAATCCCCATTATCTGTTGCTTTGCCACGTAGAAAGAATTGTTAAAAAAACTTTCATTCACAAACATTCTCGTGTTTAACTCACAGAAGCTCCTGTTTAATCCATCGTTAAAGCGAGCAGAACATTGAACAGATGTTGAGCTCAAATTTAAAATAATCAAATTCAGACGTCTCTTTCTTCAATTGTTCTAAATCGTTCAATCCTTATCCATGCACTATTTCATCGACTGCTCCTTAAGTTTGTTAATATTAGACACACTTACATATGGTGCCTAATGCTCCTGGGATTCTCCGTATGTGATCCTCATTCGCCTGCACTCCACCGATCATTTTTAGGTTTTTAGATAGTATAAGGGTCGCATAGACCTTTGTGGGGTTCCCAATTCATTTACCCACGCATTAACACGATCAACATCTACTCATCATCAATCATAATCCACTTTTTAAAGGTAGCACAAGATCTTTGAATTGGTATTCACTTTTTTACCTCTCCCACGTAGGCCAGTTTTCCTAGGATCATCCTAATATGAAAATTCATCACTTCATGATAATTGCATGGTGGGTTATATGTGGAACTTATTGATACACATCATCTTTTGATCACAACTTCTTCCAAGAATCTTATTAGTCTAACCGTATTTATCCTTGGAAACACTCCATAGAATGTGTTCTTAATGCGTACTGTTTAAAGTTGGACGCTCATTTTTAACTATTTATATAGAACCTCGGTCACCAAATTTAAACGATTTTTCCACATATTCAAATTATTATTTCAATCAATCATTGTACTCCATGTTTAACCTTTGGCAATATTTTCTTTAGTGGATTATGTACTTCTAGGATTTAAAGACATTTTAATGGCTAAGGTTTTGATCAAACTTGAATGTCTTCCCCTCTTGGAAAAGAGTTTGGATTTGATTCCGCATTACATGACCATTCGACCTGAATATTGAGTTTGAGGGCATTCCTCCGTATTGTTGTCTTACAAATATTGTAAATACAATTATTAAAATATTTCAAGCACACCAAAGTATGAAAACCTAGCAATGTTGCCACTGAGGGCTTTAATCTAATGAAATCCCTACCTCCCAATGCAAACGGGTAGCGCCCTTCATCACTTTCTCTAATATAATTTTGTATACAAATTGGCAATCCACAATGGCTTTCTCGTGGAAATTATACCATTTCGAGTTGCTAGCCCGGTCTCTGCACCTACTTATATGTTAGTGATCCCTATCCTCCAAGTGTCTTACTTATGTTGATCTCTGACTGTTGGGGACATGGTGCTCAAAACTCTTTCACGTTATCTGTGTTATTCAGTATTTCTCAGAACAGAGGAGTTTTTGACCAAGAAATTTTAAATTTTACTATACCGAGAAGAAAAATAGAACCACCGAATGATCGTCATTCCATTGTTTTCATCATGGACAGTTAACGCTGAGTTTGATGCCAACCTATTCACAAAGGATCCCACAATATCTCAGCACAACCGCCACACATTTAATAAAGAAAAATCAGTTAAAAAGAATAAAATAAAACCAACTTGTATTTCAATGGTCAATTTGAAGTTTCTGAAGTTCATTTTTTTCCTTATTTTAACATTCAGAGGACGAGAAAATCCATAATGCAACAAACAATTACCATCTCAACGTCTTGCCAAGAACAAGGCACTATGAAGAGAAACAACTTCCTTTTATGAAGAAGTAAAAACATGAATTAGGTGTGCAACAAACATTTTTACAACCATAACAGTAATAGAAGTTCTGAAGTCATTAGATAGAGTGAACGCTTCTACAAAGCATTTAGAAACAACTGGGTGAGCGGTCTCCTTACCTTGAAACGTTCTTCAAATAGAGGACATTCAAGAGAGATTTGGTAGCCACAACAAAGAACCTACTGAAAAAAAGAACCTAGAGGAGCTTACATAACTAGGAAAAGTCTTGCACAGCAAGTGTACTCATCTGTCATCTCCTTAGAATCTGAGGTTGGGAAATAAGAAATTTGTTATAATTAAGTTGATATGGTGATTTGATAATACTAATATATATAATATATAGTAGAACTATAAAAGATAAATTAAATGAATGTTATCATTAGTATGATTTATAATGCATCTATTAAGATAAAATAATTAAAAATGAAATTAGGCAGTTAAAACACATACAATAATGGTAGATATGCTTCCATAGAAAGTAGATAAATTTGGTACAAAGAATTGAAAAGAAAAAAAAGTAGACTTAAAGGAAATTGAGAGAAATTGCGAAAAAGATTTGCAAAGAAAAGACTTAAACACTTAATGCATAAAGGAAAACATGATAATATTTAAATAATTTTGGAGAAGGAACTAAAATTTAGCACTGATAAACATAAGGCAATTTCTCCTGGGAATATGGAGTTGTTCGTGGATTCAGAATGATCGATCTGCGTTTTGGTTTGAGAGCATTATACTGCTAAACTTTTAATTCTTGTCATGTTCTTATTAAGTTACACAGAATTTAACTACTCAGACTCTTCAAAAAAACATTAACTATGTGGAGTGTTTTTAATGCGTATTTGCGTTAAGGAACACTATATGTTTATTGTGTTGTGGAAATCCTATTACTCCTATTTGGGTATTTTTTTCACCATTCTATAGATTCACTACTTCAATCTTCAATTACTCCATTTTATACTATCTTTGATCTAGAGATTAAATATGAATTGGCCCCACTTTTAATGGCTACTAACAAAAGTTCTGTTGAAGGCATCCTACTTAATGTCTGTTACAAAACATTGACAACCAATTTCTCAAATGTCAAGACACACCAAAGTTACAAATTTCTAACATCATGGCAATGGATCTTCCATCAGATAAAAACATTTTTTCTACTGCAATGCGGCAATTCCATACTATGATTGGGCTTGTGCACAAACTTGAATCAGCTTTGATTCTACCTTGATTAATCAGCTTTGAATTCTACCTTGAATTAATGCCTTTTCGGGTTGCGAAGCTCAAACGATTATGATTAATTATGGCATCCTACTCAGCGTAATTAATGATCTTAGGACCCTGTTAGGGTTCTTGCTCCAGTTAATATTCCCATTATGAGGACATGGGATCCTGGTTATCTTCTATTACTTCTTATTCGCATTTTTAGCACAGAGGAGCTTAAGGAAGAATAAGTTTAAATTATTTATGCCACTAGAAAGCCAAAAAATAAAAAAGAATAATGTCACTCTCCAAAATATATCAAGCTTCGGTTAGGACGTCCCATATTGTGAGGATCTTGGAGTTTTTCTTCTACTAGTTGGTTTCATTTCCACTTACTGTCCTTCTTAGTTGTTTTTGTTGTTAATTTGTAAATAATATGATTCGAGTCCATTGCCACTGGAATATGATATATTTGCTGATACATAGGGACAAAAAAGGGACCATTAGCGAGCCTAGTATTATCCTGTCCAAGCTTATTCATGCTTAAACATAGCCCAACATTAAAAAAATATTGCTTAATCTTGTTTTTACTTTTTCCCCATGATTCAAGTTCAAGTTGTTACATAAAGCTAATCATATTCCTAACTATATTATAGGGAGATGCTATAAAAAAAAAAAAATAACCTCAATCATCAAACATGATTTCTTATCAATAGATCATCAAAGTCAAAATATATCCAAATAATACTATAATTTGTTGTTCTTATTCAATTCAGTAATTCAATAAAAAAAACAATACATAACAAGCAAATTTAACAGAAAAACCTACCATAATTCAATATTAAATTGGTCATCATACTTATACTTCATTAATTTAAGAGACGATGAAAATCAAAGAAAATTATTAGAGAACGTGCAAAGTTGATGAGGACATCAGCAAAAAATTTCACGCGATCTACCATCAGAGGAATCGTAGACGACAACTATGATTCAGAAGTCTCTGTTTAGTGATGCATTTATGTATCTTTCTTTTATTTATATGTCATTTTTTTTTCCCATTGTACCCCTATGAGGAATTTTTTTATGTTGTAGCCCTGAGGGCATTTTAGTCTTGAGCTTCTTTATTTTTGGAGGCCTATAATATTAAAGGGCCTTAGTCATTGATTAGGCGTAATGATGGATTTAATAAAAATTTGAGCTTTTGTTCTTCATCTCTTGAGAGCTCTTTAGAGAAGAGAACCCTATAGAGGGTCAATAATACCCGTCAGTTGCCAGTAGAGTCGGCTCGTGGTCGTATCCATTTTATCCTCATTCCTCCTTCCTCTTCCCTACACCGCCGGCCACCTTGCCTTCCAACCCCTACCGCTGGCACCACCCCTTCCACCTCAAAGCCGTCGGCCCCTCCTTCCCAACCCCCAAACGTACGCTCCTAGCCTCCACCGCCACCCCCTTTCCTCAACCCGAACCTAGCCCGGTTCCTCCTCAAGTCGGCAGCCTACCCATCCCCATTCCCTTGATTCCCCTTCAATTACCCCTTTTTTACTTTCCTATTTTAATCATCATCTAATTTGGAAAGTTTCATAATTCAAATTCAAATGAATTTGAAATTTGCTAATCTTCCTAATTAGCCTACAATATTAGAAGCTTTCCTAATTGATTTCAATCCATATTAATTAGGATTAATGCCAATCCTACATTCATTGTATTAGACCATTCATTGAATTGGACACTCTTAATTCCCTCGCCCATCTCTCTCATTGGCCGCCCCCTGCTCTCCATCTTAACTAAATTTCTTTCCATATTGCCCCAATCAAGGGCCCCATCTAGTGGTCAGCCCCCTCCCTCCCCCCAATTAATTGGAATTCAAATTTCAAAATTCCCTCCATTTCCACTTAGTCAAAAAATTGAAATTAAATTCATATTTTAATTGATTACTCCCCTCCACCTAAACTAAAAAAGCCGAAAATCAAGAGACGTCATCCTTGCTTGGTCAAAATTCCCACTCTCCCTTCCTCCTTTCTCTCTTCTCCACCACCTCATACGCTCGAAGGTTAAGCTTCGCAAAACCGGCCTCCTCTCCATGAATGCCGATCCGAAAGAGACCATGGTCCGTGTATGATCCTCAAGGACGATGTACTATTCTCTGGATCCCTTCGTTAACTTCAATGGAGATCACGACCACCGTCGACGGACTACGTAGCCGATCCTATTCACCTTGACTCGCATCGAGAACACGCAAACCTCCAGGATTAGTGGCGAATTATCGGATATCCTCCAACTTTCCCTCGGCTAAACTTTTCCAATGATAATTTGTAGAGTGCTCTTTCTTTTTGATAGTATCTCTAGGTTGCTAAATATTCTCCCGTTGACCCGACTATCAAGAGATGAAAAGTGAGGGGAACTCAAGGTGAACTTGCTATTATTAAAGCGATGGATTTTTGGTATTGCTCTAGTGTTACTACGATTTTTTGTTCTTATTTTAAAATGTCCTGTTAATTTTAATAACCGTATGCCAAAGCACAACTGTAAAACTAAAGAAATCCATAAAACTCTTATCTTGGTGAAACATCAAGTTTAAAATTATCAAGCTTAGCAACTATTATAATCTTAAGCAATTCCTATTTTCTATATAGTTCACATGAAAAGTATCAATAAATAAGTGAATCGATCGTATAAATTTAGATATTTTATTAATCTCTTACAAATTTTAAATAAAAAAAATGTTTCACGAACATAAACAAATAAATGCGTAGGATTTTCCAAGCGTGTCAAATATTTAAATAACTAAAAAACAAATGGGCTAAAGAAAGAGTCATAGATTGTTTATTGAGTACTTTATGATAAAATGGACATTTTATAATCTCTTAGAAATTGAGGTTTAAAAACCAAAAAAAAATGTTTCACAAACACAAAACAAACCAAATGGGTAAATTTTTAAGCCTTGTTTGAATATTTAAATTACAAATATATACGTACTTAAATGAATGAGTATAGAGTTGTTAATTAAAAGTATTGATGTCACATTCCACCCCTTCAGTTCATAATCAGAGTGATTCCAATAATGATAAAAGAGCATCAATCGAAACATAAATTGATATAAGTCTTACAAAACTAATCAACAATATAGAGGCAGTCTAACACCTAAGTCATCACAGAACTACAATTTAGGCTAATCACCACAATACTTGTTTCTTCTTGCAATGACAGCTTACATTTATTAATATGTAAAATAGTGGAACGCAATCAAATAGGAATAATTAGAATAAGAGCAGAGGTATTTAAATTGAAAGAACCGAGAGAGAAGCCCACACCGCCCTCAACTATCACATTGTACTAGACCTAAAATCGCAATAAAAAAGACCAAAAAACAATATAAAAAGTATTTTGCAAATCAAATTGTACCCTGTCAGTTTCTCGAGTTAAAAGTTCACACTTTCATAAGATGCCTTCAACCTTCTCTTTCTTGAATTCAGAAAAGGGAACTGAAGCATCCAACGTCCGGAGCAGCTCCAATGTTAGAGCTTGAAGTACCCAATCAAGTTAGGACTGTTCATTTGTCATGGTTCTGCTGCCACAATTTTCATAGGCATTGGTATCTAAGCTTGTGGCAAAAATCATGTGATACCATGCTATCAGAAGAAGCATCTATACAAACAATTAAACCATAGTAAAATAAAAATGAATAGATGTCTTAGGATTGTATAACATTATCATCACTGACATCAACACTAAAATAAAACAATACACTTCAATTCCTTACTCCATGCCCACCACCATGATAAGTGCAGTGGATGAAACCTAGTGGAACTCTAAGACTAAAATTGATTCCATCTATGAATAGTTTGGGGGCTTTTGAATTTTTTTTTCTTCATTTAAAATTTCAACATTATATTTTGTCGTTTTATCATTTGCACTTCATTTTACCTTGTGATGTAAACATCATGTTGATGATATGAGAATTGCACTGAATTAAAATAAAGATCTTGAAAAGCCAAGCTTGCTACTAAAACTTTTTGCGTATTCAATTAGTGTCAAGAATAAGAATATGAAGTTTAAGTAACAACAAGAAATTACCGTACAGATTGGAAAAGCTTTTTCAAAACATCATCTAAAATATCAAGTGTTGCAAATAGCTTAAAACCAAGCCCCAAATTTAAAATTTAGGACCCTTCACCTTAGGATCCGTCAACTCTATTTGAGTGGAGTTAGTCGGAAGAGGACCGTGAGCAAGCTTAGCGACGCCATAGTAGACAATAATCTTGAAGAGGGCTCTTCGCCGAGAAGGAGGCCGGTTTCGGGAGCGGATGGATGACTTCAAATCCACTTGAGGTGGGTTGTGCTATGTCGATGACTTGTATGATGCTTGGTAGAATCCGATCAAGGTGTCTCCAACAAGTATCTGTCCGATCAAGATCCGCGTCGAAGAATGGCGACGATAGACGTCAAGGTTGCCTTGTGCGTCGAATATCAATCCCCACTCAAAGCCGGGGTCGGCCATGCATGGTAGCCGTGAGAGTGAGTGGTCGCCGCAAGAGGTTCTCTAGTGCAAGGGAGAAGTGGGCTCGGTGGATTCGGGGAGAAGCGATCAAGCTTCGGCGGGCTAGGGGAATCGGCCAAGGGGAGAAACCGAATAATGGGCAGGAATTTCTACAGTTAATTGCCAATTGGAGGGCTTAATGAGGGGATTTAAAATTTGAAATCAAATTAAAATCATGGGGCTGATTTGTGGTTAACGGGCTCTGATATAGGAGAGAGAGAGAGGGGCAAATGGAGAGGAGGGATGAACGGCTGGACTAAAGCAGGGCAGAGAGAATTATATGAAGGTGGGGGCCCATCTATTAGTGTACAATTTCTTAAAATCTGTAAATAAACAGATATTATAACAAGGAAATTTTCCTTTAACTGATTGGGGAAAATAGGCAACGTCTGATTTCAAAATTGGCTTAAAACCCAATAAATGATTGCCTAAATTTTAGGATCAATTGAGGAAATGTAATTAAAAGATCATGATGGAATTTTAAATTCAAACCCAAAGATGCAGAGGACGGCGGATGGGTGCTATGACCGGGCTGTGGGGCGACGGGATTGTGTTGACCGGTGCTGGGCTGGCGGACGGCGGGGCGTGGCCGCGGTGAGGCTGCGTCAGGGGAAGGGGCGCTGCTGTGGCCGGCGGCTTGGATTTGGAGGAGTCGGCGGCAACCAAAGGAAGCGAAGAGAAAAACTGAGAAGCTTCTGGGTTCACACGACCACGAGCAACTAACCTCACTTGTATTCAACGTCGATTTCCCGATATTACTATGTTATGAAAATTAGAACTCACAAAGAGATCTAAATTTGCTCCGGCGAACTCACGAAGAGATCTCGGTGAACTCACAAAGAGAACCAAAGGGGAAATTTTCATTTCATTTCAAAAACTAAGAAAATACAATGCATATTGCCTCATATATGGAGGCTCCAAATGAAAGAAAAAAGAAAAGACCACAATGCCCTCGGGGCTACATAAGTCAAAAGATGCCCTCAGGGCAAACTCGGAAAAACTAATAATAATAATAATAAAAAAAAAGTATGACATAAGC
>NW_021415225.1:1104907-1231356 GCF_001605985.2 Dendrobium catenatum | reverse complement strand
ATGCAGTAGAAGTGAATTTACTAACGATTAGCCAGATATGCTCCTCAATTAGTACACCTATGGATTGATAAAATGGCCATTTGCTTCCTTAGCTGGATGAAGGATGCATTTAGATTTACCTAGTTCCTCTTGGAATTGAAGCATTACTACAGTGCTGGTTGATTAAGAGCTATAAGGCTTAGAGACAGACCTACAAAAAATACTCAAAGGGAGACGTGATTTTCATAAAGAGGAAAATGTGAGAAGTGTATTAGAAACCCCTCAAGATTCACATTGGCAAATCTATTCACAAGGGAAAAGTTTAATTGGGAAAAAGACAAGTCCCAGTAGTAGTGACAGATTCAAGTTGTGAACAGTGTAACAACATTGGGGACAGACAACATAAAGGAGAATGCTTATCTGGTACAATACTCGTCTGATGTCATCAACCAGGTCATATAGCTAAGAATCTGTCCTACTCTGGGGCAAGGACCAACAGGAGCAAGTCAAGATGAATACCTGGTCTCAGAGACATGTTGGCAAGGCCAAGAACAGTGGCTGGAATCAGCTTTTGCATCTACTCCAGGATCAAGTCAATGAGCCGACAGAATACTCGGCCTAGAGTATTATGCACATTGACTCAGAGGATGCTAAGAGTTCACCTGAAGTGATTACAGTTGTGATAAGAATGAGAACGTGATATGAATACTGTATTGAAGTATTTATTACAAAATGATGTATTGTTTATATGTTTTCTTATGAAAGTTTATAGGTATTAATTTATTGATGCAGGAAAGCGCTGTACGGATTTCTATTTACTTACAGGAGCTTCACATCCTCATTTTCAGAAGAATTGCGTTAAAGGTGTTGGAAAAATTGATTGTTTGTTGAAATCAGTAATGTTTTGAAAGTTTTAATGCCAGATGGATTCATTTATAAAAAGTGAAAGGTGTATGTAAAGGTTAACTTTCAAATTAAATGAAAGGAGTTGAGCTTCAATGAATGTTTACCATTGCCAAGAGTTTGAGTTATGATATTGGGAATGGGATTGGTTATCAAAAGCATTTTGTGATCATTGACTGCAACAAGAAAATTTTAAAGTTTAATTTTCCTGGAAGAAAAGAGGTGAAATTCTATGGAGAAATAGAGTTTCTTCATATGGATAATCACTTATTTTGAAGCATACAAATTTTGTATCCAAGGCGATGTCAGTGTTTTCTTGCTCAAGTAAGGGATACAAATAAAAGACAGTTAAAGAATTGAAAGTATACCTCGTAACAGAGGATATCTATGAGTGTTTTTAGTGATTTGCCAGGATTACCACCAGAAAGAGAGATAGATTTCTATTATTGAATTGATACCGGGTTCTAGAACCATAGTCGGCAAGAGCACCTTTTTACATGATGGCCAGTCAAGGTTACAGGAGCTGAAAGGTCCAGTACATGAATTGCTTTGGAGAAGGGGTTCATCAGGCAGGTCCTCACCATGGGGAAGCTCCAGTACTGTTTGTAAAGAAGAAAGATGAAGCTTCAGAATGTGCATAGATTACAGAGAACTGATATAAGCTCTTTTACTGTTAACGAATAAATACCATTGCCTAGGATTGATGATCTTTTTGACCAATTGGAAGGAGCTACAGTTTTACTCTAAATGTTTGAGATCTTGATATTCATCAGCTACGGTATTAAGGAGGGAAGATATAGCAAAGACAGCTTCGAACCAGGATATGGTCATATGAATTTGTGGTTAATGCCATTCCTGGAGGGACAAATGCACAGCTGTATTTATGGATTTGAATGAAACAGAGTTTTTAAGCCTTCCTTGACATATTTGTGATTGTGTTTATTGATGATATTCTTGATTTATTCAAGAGATGAAAGACAAGCCATTCCAGTCTCTGCAGCAAGTGTTGCAAAAAAACATTTTAACAGGAGAATATTAATGCACAATTTTCAAAGCTCGTGAATTTTGGTCTGTAGCAGTGATAAATCTTTTGGGGCATGGTGATTAGCGGCGAATAATTTCATTGTGGAATCAAAATAAAATACAAGCTATATCAGATTGTCACAAGGCCAACGACTGTTTCATGAGGTGAGGAGCTTTCTTGGACTTTGCTGGTTACTATGGAGATTGTAGAGGGGTTCTCTCATGATAGCAGTTGCCATTGTCCAGATTAACTAGAACAGCAGTGAAATTTGAATGGAGTGTCAATGTGAAGGCAGCTTTCCAGAGGTTAAGAATTGCTAATGACTTGCCCCAATCTTGACATTCCATCAGGTTCGAAGGGTTTTTCAATTTTTTGCGATGCTTCCTTAAGGGACTTGGTTGTGTGCTGATGCAACATGGTTTAGAGTTGGTAGCCTATGCTTCAAGGCAACTGAAAATTCATTTGAAATAGGAACTATACCCACTATGATTTAGAAATCGCAGCCTGTAGTAATTTTGCACTTAAAATTGGAGACATTATCTGTATAGGGCACGATGTTTGGGTGTTTACAGATCATAAAAAGCTCTCAAGTACATTTTCAATCAAAAAGAGCTTAATTTGACAGAGAAGGTGGTTAGGAGCTTATTAAAGTTTATGATTTGGACATACAGAAGAAGTACCATCCTGGAAAGGCAATGTGGTTGCAGATTGACTTTGTATTAAAAACACTCTGGAATGCCAAATTGGCTAATCAGCCCCCCAACAGGAGCCAAGAATTATCAGGATATGGAAAGTTTAGAATTTACAGTTGGTCAATCTGAAGGAGACAAAACAAGTATGATGTTGCAATTCAACTTTTGATGATCCAATCTTACCTTAAAAGATAAAGTGCTCATTCATTATCTCAAGATGAAACAATTTTCAGGGCCATCATACAAAAAGTACAAAACAGGCACAATTAGAGGAATTTTGTTAATATGATAGAGAAGGCGGTTATTTAAAAGTATAAAGCGCAGCGATTTGTATTCCAAATGCTGGGAAGCTTCAAAGAAGAGATATTGGCAGGAAGCTCATCTCTCAACTTACGAAATTCACCGGGCAGATTACAAAAAGATGTATACAGGAACTCAGAGGGTTTATTTTGGGGCCAGGAATTAAAGAGAATGGTGTTTGCTAGATTTGTAGCAAAATGCATTTCCCTGTTAGTATGCAAAGCAGTAAACATCAAGGCCAATGTGACAGCTGCAACCTCCTACCATATACCTGAGTGGGAAATGGGTAAGATTATTTGCAATGGATTTTGTAGTTGGGATTTACTTAGGTCAAGGCAGAGTCGAGACACTGCAATATGGGTCATTATTGACAGATTAATCAAAATCAGTCAATTTCTTACCAATCAGACAGGACAGATTCGTGGAAAAAGTTTGAGCAAAACTTTATATGATGAAGTTGTGAGATTGGCACGGGCATTCCAAAATCTTTAGTTTCAGACGAGATGCCCGTTTTACTTACTTAATTGTGGAAGAAATTCAAGAAGCTCTTGGGTACACGATTGACTTCAGATCAGCATTTCATCCACAGACAGCTCATGGGGCAAATCAGAAAGAACAATTCAAAACATTGGAGGATTTATGCGATTATAGTGTATTAGATTTCTGGAGGAAGATTGGGAGACTCACATACCATTACTTGAATTTGCTGATACATAACAGTTTTCAGAAACGGCTAGTATTTGGAATGTCGCCATATGAAGCCCTTTATGGAAGAAAGTGTCAAAAAAGGCGGGGAACTACCCTTATGATTGGGTAGAAGACTTGTGAAAGAAAGATAATTTGGAACTGAAAAAATGGTAGATGAGGCTACTAGCAACAATCAGGAATTGATCAGAGAACAGATTAAAGGCAGTTCAAGACAAGGCAATGGAATATTATTGATGCCTAAGCCACCCGACCCGTGGAATTCGATTAGTTGGAGAGTTTGTTTTGTGTAAAAAGTATAGCCCAATGAAAAGGTGTTCAAAGGTTTGGGAAAGACGGGGAGTTGAGCCCAAGATTCATAGGTCCCTATGAAATTCATTGAATAGATAGGAAATATGGCATACAGATTGGAGTCTACCAGCACACATGCCAAGGAATTCATAATTGTGTTTCACATATCAGTGCTTCGGTAGTATTGATCTCAGATGATTCAAAGAGAATACAGTCCAAATCGATTTGACTATGCAGCCTGATTTGATATATATTAAGAACAGAAAGGATACTGGAATATGATGTAAAACAGTTGAGGCAATAAAAGCAATTCCTTTGAAAGTATTTTATGGGAACATGGATTCAGAAAGAGGATGCCACTAGGGAGCAGAAAGCCTGAAATTGAGAGTCAATATCCTATCTTTTTTAACTTAAGTATGTTTTCATTATTACTTATTTGAATTTCGGGACGAATTTTTTTTAAGGAAGGGAATTGTGACAACCGTTCACCGGGCCGGTTCACCCGAACCGGTCCCACCCGTTTTAATTTCCGCTGAACGGCAGTTCGCTCCGGAACAGGCAGTTCCCCTGCGAACAGAAGGACTGCGACGGTCGCGGCTTACGCGAGAGCGAGGTTAGGTTTTCTTCTTTCTCCATTTTAGCAAGTGATTACCTCTCTAGGATAGAACAAACGATTCCTATTTCATTCTTATCGTTATCAGAGTGTAATTTTTGGGGAAATTGCAAGAACAAGAGAACACGGACGAGAAGGATTAAGAGAGAGTTTGTTGAATTTCTTTCGGATTTTTCCTATAAATTCTTCTTTCTACTTCATTTAAAGTGACAATTTATTTCTTGAAAGGTTAGGGAAGAGATTGTAGCGAACGAAAAGGGAAATTGGTACAAGACGAAGGATTTTGGGGAGTTTGGAAGTTCTCAATTGTAAGTGAATTTATTAATTACTTGTTTTCCGAATCACAATTTTATTTATGAAAATCATTGTTATGAATTTAGGTTTTAGAGTGAATGATCAAGTTGTATGCGTTGATCCTGCGAGAATCACAGAACAGAAAGGAATTGATTGCCAAGGTTTTATATCAAGCATCGAAGACCTGAAGAGTTCAAAGTGCCGCTGTAAATTATTAATTTTATTTTTTATATTCGATTTCAAATTTTTTAATAATAATGATTAAATATCTTATAATATTTAAATTTGAAGGCAAACGGTTTTATGATTTACGTCTTAAGAAAGTAATCTATATGTCTATAAGATTAAGGTATATTAGAAAAGGAAAAAAGAATTATTTATAGCTAAATTGCTGTTTAATGTATATTAATATGAATAGAAATATATACATAAGCTTACTAACTGTAAATGCAGACAATAAGCAAAGACAGTCTCGAAAAAAAAAGAGAACAAAGAAAAGGGTACTTTGAAAATAACAGAGTCACCCGCTTATGGTACTGGCTAGGACGCCGTAGCTACTTCTCGAAGACTTCTGACAACATAGAAAAAAAGGAAAAGCGAAGGTTAATGGGAACTGAAGGCAATAATCTAAATGAACAAGTTGCTACCTTTAGTTGATTACTTGAGTTACGTGATACTCGCTTGCGCCATCGGTAAAGCCTTCCAAAGAAGAAAAGAAATCATGAACCATGAATTATTTTAAAGCTATAAAAAAATGTTTTAATGTTATGAAGAAATCATCTTGTAGATGGTAATAATATTGAAAGGAATGATAATGTAAAGAAATTAAAACATATCTATTAAAGAATAATAATAATTGATTATTAAAATAGTTACCACTGAGTTTTACTTAGTAATACCTCAACCACGACGTTTAACAATGTTTTCAGTTAATTCCTAAGAAAAGAAATGCAGAGAAAGCGAAAGAACATGTTTACAGGAAGACGAGGTGCAAATGAACAAAGGTAAAATAGATTATTTTTTTTGTTTAGTGCCTCTTCAGTTTATTGTAAAAGTTTTGATGATGAGTAAATTTACACTTTTGGAAATGTACTACCGTCCGACTTTTCGTACCCGCCTTGTTAGATCGAGCATCCGGGACGGGTCGTGACAAAGTCACACAACAACAATAACATCAAGCCTTTATCCCACTACGTGGGGAATCTTGTCTCTTGGAGTAACATAAAGGGATACAGAAATGCAGATTGGGCAGGAGATGAGGATGACATATCCACCATAAATTTTTGCACAAAATTATGAGGGAATCTTCTCTTGGAGTAAAAAAATAAGTATTGCTAGAAATAGTATTGAAGCATAATTTCATGTCATTACACAAGAGGTTAGTGAAGTTAGTTGGCTAAAAAGGTTGGTGAAATATTTAAAAAGGCCTAACACATCTCCTACAACTCTCTATAGTGATAGAAAATTAGCAATCAATATTATTCATAATCTTGTTCAACATGACAAAATGAAGCGTGGAAGGATTGATCACTTATTTAAAAAGAGAAAGAGAGAGAACATAGTAGAATAAACATATACTACATTCCTTCTACCTTTCAACAAGCTGATGTTCTGACAATAATTCTAAACAAAGGAGTTTTTGAAGATCCATCGAGTGATTTAGAAAAATATTAATTCATGTCCTATTTAGTACGAGAGTTGTTGGTTCTTCTAAAATTAAGCAATAATTTGAATTCAAAACATTTCCTGTCATTCCAAGCCTCATGCCTTATTTTCCAGGACATTTCCTGCTATTCCAAACCTCATGCCTACTTATCTAGAACACTTCTTAACATTCCATGCCTCATGCCTTATCGTCCTCTGCCCTCAAAAATGTAACTCCACGATAGTTGCACAGTTGGAGCTCATTGCCAAGTTGATTTCTAGTGGTTGATGGTTGGATTGCACATTCTCCTTCTCAAATCATTAAATAAATTCCATCTGTACTCTATTGTGATTTGTTGTGATTATTTCATGTTAATAGCATTTATACCACATCA
Source organism: Dendrobium catenatum (assembly GCF_001605985.2). NCBI lineage: Eukaryota > Viridiplantae > Streptophyta > Magnoliopsida > Asparagales > Orchidaceae > Dendrobium > Dendrobium catenatum. The sequence continues at coordinate 1,224,516 of NW_021415225.1, read as the reverse complement.
TATTTTGTACTTGGAAAAGAGGAAAGTAGAATATGTATTTTAGTTAATTTCCTTCTAATCACTTAAAAATTATGATATGAAAATTTATGTTAATAAGCTAATCAATAAGTTGTGCATTTGGCCAAAGCCTCAATGTATCCTATATAAGGAAGGGCCTTCTTTTGGCATTAAATTTTTAAATGTATTTTGCTCAATTGAGTTAGAATGCATAGAAATATCCACCGAACAAATTACAAAATAAGAAGAATATCAAACAAATAATAAATTTTCCTTAGACAACTAACATATAGAGCAGAGAATCTCAACAAACTTTCACAAAAATAAAGCCAATAAAAAGAACTTCTTAAGCTATCTTCATCTTCCTTGTGACTTAGATCTCTTGTGAAATGTATTTCGGCATTCCACATTTTTTTAATCTAAAAAATAGACTTAGCAGTAAGGTCTTATAGCTTTTCGCTATTATTTATTCTAATTGTTAAAAAGAGATTAAAAGGCAAGGTCTAGGAGCATGGTTCCTCAAACGAAAATTAGTCAATAAGAAAACTAGAGAAACTCCATCCCATTCGGCTTGCACGCCGCACCAATCACTCTTATTGTGATTGTCGTATATGTCGCTATTGTCATACCTAAGGTCTACTATCTATGGTTGGTTTGTCCTCGTTCTCCATCCATCCCGTCGTGTCTACCTCCTCGCTTGAACTCGCTATGGCATTTGTTTGGTCATGCCCTAGTGGATCTCTTGCGATCATGGATTGCCCAATCTCATAAGACTCTCCTTAATTTTTTTTTCTTTTTTCATCGCAATCATGCTTGCTTGTTGTCATGCGTGCTGCACCACCCAATATCCCTAGCTGTAAAACCCCTCCAAAGCTGATTTTTTTTAGTGCTGTTAGTCCGGACGAACTGGCCTTAGTACGGGACAAACTGAAGAAATTGTGAAGAAATCTGTATGGTTCGTCTGGACGAACCTGTAAGGGTCGGGACGAACCGTTGGGACGAACCAAACAGAGAGTTTCGTCCATGGACGAAGAAAATTGGAATTTATTTTCGTCTGGACGTTTTGAGTCAAGAGAAGATCGTCCCGGGACGATCGGGACATCGTCCTGGACGATCCTGCTTAATAAATATCTGAATGGTGTCATTTTTGAAGAGAGAGAAAGCTGTGGAGAGAGAAAAACGAAGGGAAAAGAAGAAAAGTGGATTTTTGAGCGACTCCGGTCCATTTTCGTCCGTCTCCGTAGTTGGAAAAGTTGATCGACTCGAGGTAAGGCACATTCCGCCTTTCTCAATTTTAAGAAACGAGAATTTTGATGACTTTTCTGTCTCGAATTTTGTTTCTGTTAGCGAATAATTGATCTTATTTCGCACTGATAAATGTTTTACCGCGTAACTTTTGGTATGTTTCTGAGATGATAATTGTGCACGTTTTGAGTATTTTTTTGAAAGATTTTTACCGGATATTTTGAATTCTGCGGCGTTTTAATTGAATTGCAAGTTATCAGGATGTTGAAAAATGTTACGTCAGTACAATGAAAGTCTTATAATGTTGTTGTGGATATTTTGTGATAATTTGGTAAATTTCTGAATTTGTGATTTCTGTGTAAATTTCGTATACTGCCGTTATGCCACTGATGAATTTTCTGACGAAATCCAATTTTCTGATTTAAATGTTTTGATGTGTGCATGCTATCAGAAGGGAGTTATAATGGGCCAGAATCCTTTGAGATTCTGTCTGTGTCCGGGAAAATCTGAAATCTGAAAATAAGTTCTTTTCCGGAAATTATGTATATCTGATCTGTTCTGGTGCTATAAGCACAACTGGAGACATAAGGGGTCAGAATCCGTCGAGATTCTGTCTGTGTCAGGGAAGGGAAGCATAAGGGGCAAGAATCCGTTGAGATTCTGTCAGTGTCAGGGAATCTGATGTTTGATATCTGATAATCTGTTCTGTGACTTATCTGGTCTGTTTTATGAATTATTCGATATATGATTTCTGATTTTCTGTATGATTCTGTCTGCTCTGTGAATTGAAAGCCTTATGATATCCGATTTGAAATGACTTCAGTTTTCTGTATCAGTTGTTTGTTTCTGTTGATCAAGTATATGTCATGTCTGTTCTACGATTTCCGTACGGCTATTTTCTGATGTGAATTTCTGACTATTTTGATTGGTGAGTGATGTCTTGCTGAGCTGTTAGCTCATCCTTGTTTTCTGCGTGGTTTTCAGGTTCTGGGAAAGGGAAGGAGGTCTTGGACTAGAAATTCTGTGTCTGATCTGAGATTAGGTATTTTGTATTTTTTATTTTTGGTACAGTCATGGCTTTTCTGCTTTGTTCTGTTATTTCTGTCTGAAGCCATGGATTGTATTGTATATAATTGTTTTGATGAAAGAAAAGATAGATGAATTATTCTGTATTTGGATGTTTATAGTAGCTCTGTGTTTTTCTGTCTATTTAATATTTGAAAGAAAGTTCTGAAGCAAATTCCAAAGCTAGATCCTGGATTTTCAATAGTTCCGTCGCGACACGATGCGAGCGGGATCCGTCCCGATCGGATTGGGTCGTGACACTAGCTGTGTTCTTAAGTGTTTGCACGCCTTTCCCAATCCAACTAATGTGTCATTGGTGACTTTGATGGCATCCCGTCTCCACCTTCCTTTGTGGTGCCCAACTTCCATCTCCCTTCATGGGCATCTCACCCCCTTTGTTGGTGCATCCCAATGCCATCATCAAGGCTCCTCATCATGCTTCACCTTTATCAATTTATCTCTGCCAGTCACCTATTGATGGTCCAGCAATTATTGATGTAAATTGCTGGTCCAACTGCTCCTTCAAACTAAACTCTTCCAAATGTTGGTGCACCACTTACCATGATAGATCCTCCATTTCTTTCGTTGATGCTGATAAATGTGAGTGTTCCTTATAGCCCTATTCGCCTTTTTATTTCCCTATCTTCTTTCAGCATGGCATTAACTCTGCAAGACACAAGCCAACCCACTAACTTTAGCACAAATTCACTCTTATTTTTTCTAAGGCAAAGATTTATAATCTAGCAACTCCATTTTCCTACTATAGTTAAAAATTTTGTCTTAGCAATTCGAGCTTGGAAATTATTCATACCTTCATGATTAATCTTCGTTTGAATGGCATTTTTACTATTGGACTTCATAATCATCATCACATCCTTATCAAACTACCTTTGGAAACAATTTATTCAAAGATTTTTAAACTGCATTCATATTATGTGAATAAACTACAAATCCGTGCATTGAAGTGGCCTCTATATTAATATAGCTAATTAGGGCTTAAATAATATGTCATGGAGCCAAGTGGTTCAATGGTTCAGAAATATAAGATTTTGGATTTAAATAGTTAATTACCCAAATACCCTTCATAATTCAATACATTAACTAAAATAATCTGATTAACACATGCTTTAAATCTAGGTGACCTAAGAAGCAACAATAGAGTGGATATCAAGCATCAACCAAAAAAATGTCAAAATAGCATACCTTACCAACAGGATTATGAATATGATTGTTAGCACTGCCACAATCCATTGAGGCAATGGAGGATGCTTTACGCTTTCTACTGCAGTCATTTATGTGTTCATCTGATTTATGTGAATGGCGTGATAACTTCTCCTTATTACTTAAATCCAAATCCATATGAAGCTTCGCGATAATTTGATCATTTATCTGCATCAAACAGATGATAAAGCAAACACATTAATTACTTTCAACTTTTATAAAATTAAAGTTCTAACAATGGTGACAGCCACCTAGAAATATCCTTCCACCAATGCACGCAATATAACACAAACAAGTAACTCTTAAAAAAACAAAAAGCACTTCCCGTTACACATGCAGGATTAGTTAGTTATAAGGGATTATCAAGATTAATCATCTACAAAAAAACTAAACTGGTCCAGAAAAAGAACCAAGTCGGGAAAATAATAATGATCTTCCTCTAGCTCCACCACCAAATCCCCATTATCTGTGCTTGCACGTAGAATTGTTAAAAAAAGCTTTTCATTCACAAACATCTCGTGTTTAACTCATTAAGAAGCTCCTGTTTAATCCATTCGTTAAGAGAGCAGAACATGAACAGATGTTTTGAGCTCAATTTAAAATAATCAAATTCAGACGAATCTTTCTTCAATTGTTCTACTCGTTCAATCTTTCCATGCACTATTTCATCGACTGCTCCTGAAGTTTGTTAATATTATAACACTTATCATATGGATGCTAATGCTCCTAGGGATTCTCCGTATCTGGGATCTTCATTGCCTTGCACTCCACGATCATTTGTTAAGGTTTTTAGATAGTATAAGGGTCATAGACCTTTGTGTCCCAATTCATTTACCCACGCATTTAAACACGATTCAACATCTACTCATCATCAATCATAATCCACTTTTTAAAGGTAGACAAGATCTTTGAATTGGATTTCCCTTTTTAACCTCTCCACGGTAGGCCAGTTTTCCTAGGATCATCCTAATATGAAAATCATTCACATTCATGATAGACTTGCATTTGGTTGGGTGTTATAATGTGGAACTTATTGATGCACATCATGTTTTGATCAAATTCTTCCAAGAATCTTATTAGTAAAGTCTTTTCCTTTGGAAAACACTCCATAGAATGTGTTCTTAATGCGTATGTTTAAATGGACGCCTCATTTTAACTATTATATAGAACCTCGTGTCACCTAAATTTAAACGATTTTTTCACATATTCAAATTATTATTTCAATCAATCCATTTTGTACTCCCATGGTTTAACCTTTGGCAATTTTCTTTAGGTGGATTATGCTACTTCTAGGATTTTAAAGACATTAATGGCTAAGGTTTTGATCAAATTGAATGTCTTCCCCTCTTGGAAAAGAAGTTTGGATTGATTCCGCATTTAATGACCATTGACTGAATATTGAGTTTGAGGGCATTCCTCCGTATTGTTGTTCTTACAAAATATTTAAATACAATTTATTAAAATATTTCAAGGCACACCCAAAGCTATGAAAACCTAGCAATTGTTGCACTGAGGGTCTTTAATCTAATGAAATCCTACCTCCCAATGCAACGGTAGCGCTTTCATCTACTTCTAATATAATTTGTATACAAAACTTGGAATCCACATTGGCTTTTCGTTGGAAATTAGTACATTTCGAGTTGCTAGCCCGGTCTCTGCACCTACTTATATGATTAGTGATCCTATCCCTCCAAAGTTCTTACTTATGTTGATCTTCTTGATGTTGGGGACATGGGTGCTCAAACTCTTTCAGTTATCTTTGTTATTAGTATTTCTAGAACAGAGGAGTTTTTGGACAAGAAATTTTAAATTTTATATACTCCGAGAAGAAGAAATAGAACCACCAATGTTCTCATTCCACTGTTTTCATCATGACAGTTCAACCGCTGAGTTTGATGCAACCTTTATTCACAAAGGATCCAAATATTCTTCAGAACCAAATTTAATAAAGAAAAAATCTAGCTTAAAAAAGGTAATAAAATAAAACCAACTTGTATTTCAATGTCAATTGAAAGCTTCTGAAAGTTCATTTTTCCTTATTTTAACATCAGAGACCGAGAAAATCATAATGGCAAAAACAATTTACCATCTTCAACGTCTTGCAAGAAAGGCATATGAAGAGGAACAACTTCCTTTTATTGAAGAGTAAAAACATGAATTAGGTGTGCAACAAACATTTTTACAACCATAACAAGTAATAGAATTCCTGAAGTCATTAGATAAGTGAACCTTCTACAAGCATTTGAAACAACTGGGTGAGGGTCCCTTACCTTGAAACGTTCTTCAAATAGAGGACATCAAGAAGAGATTTGGTAGCCACAACAAAGAACCTACTGAAAAAGAACCCTAAGAGGGAGCTACATAACTAAGGAAAAGTCTTCACAGCAAGTGGTACTCATCTGTCATCTCCTTAGATCTGAGTGTTGGGAAATAAGAAATTTGTTGATAATTAAGTTGATATGGTGGATTTGATAATACTAATATATATATATATATAGTAGAACTATAAAAGATAAATTAATGAATGTTTATCATTGAAGTATGATTTATAGATGCATCATCTATTGAAGATAAAATAATTGAAAATGAATTTAGGCAGTTTAAAACACATACAATAAATGGTAGATATGCTTCCATTAGAATAGTAGATAAAGTTGGTACAAAGAATTGAAAAGAAAAAAAAGTAGACTTAAAGGAAAATTGAGAGAAATTGCTGAAAAAGATTTGCAAAGAAAAGACTTAACACTTAATGATAAAGGAAAACATGATAATATTTAAATAATTTTGGAGAAGGAACTAAATTTTAGCACTGATAAACATAAAGGCAATTTCTCCTGGGGAATATGGAGGTTGTTCGTGGATTCATGATCGATCTGCGTTTGGTGAGAGATTATACTGCTAAACTTATTAATTCTTGTCATGTTCTTATTAAGTTACCACAAGAATTTAACTACTCAAGACTCTTCAAAGAACATACTATGTGGATGTGTTTTTAATGCGTATGCTTAAGGAGACACTATATTTTAATTGTGTTGTGGAAATCCTATTACTCCTATTTGGGTTATTTTTTTCACATCTATAGATTCACTACTTCAAATCTTCAATTACTCCATTTTATACTATCTTGATCTAGAGATTAATATGAATTGGCCCCACTTTTAATGGCTACTAACAAAAGGTTCTGTTTGAAGGCATCCTACTTAATGTTCTTGTTACAAAACATTTGACAACAATTTCTCAAATGCTCAAGACACACCCAAAGTTACTAAATTCTCAACATCATGGCAATAGGGATCTTCCATCAGATAAAAACATTTTTTCTACTGCAATGTCGGCAATTCCATACTATGATTGGGCTTGTGCACAAACCTTGAATCAGCTTTGAATTCTACCTTGATTAATCAGCTTTGAATTCTACCTTGGAATCAATGCCTTTTCGGGTTGCAAGCTCAACGATTATGATTAATTATGCATCTACTCACGTAATTAATGATCTAGACCCTTATAGGGTTCTTGCTCCAGTTAATATTCCCATTATTGAGGACATGGGTGATCCTGGTTATCTTTCTATTACTTCTTATGTCAGCATTTTTAGCACAGAGGAGCTTAAGGAGAATAAGTTTTAAATTATTTATGCCAAGCTAGAAAGCAAAAATAAAAAAGAATAATGTCACTCTCCAAAATATATCAAGCTTCGAGTTAGACGTATTTGTGAGGACTCTTGGAGTTTTCTCTACTAGTTGGTTCATTTGCCACTTAATGTCCTTCTTAGTGTTTTTTGTTGTTAATTGTAAATAATATGATTCGAGTCCATTGCCATTAAAATGATATATTTGCTATTACATAGGGCAAAAAAGGACCATAGCGGAGCCTAGTATTATCCTGTCCAAGCTTATTCATGCTTAAACATAGCCCAACTTAAAAAATATTGCTTAATCTTGTTTTTACTTTTTCCTGATCAAGTTCAAGTTGTAATAAAGCTTTAATCTATCCTAACTATATATATGGGATATGCTTATAAAAAAAACATAACCTCATCATCAAACATGATTTTTTATACAATTGTTCATCAAAGTCAAAATATTCCAATATCTTATTTGTTGTTTCTTTTTTCAAATTCAAGTATTCATAAAAAACAATCTAACAGCAAATTTAACAAAAAACCTAGCCATATCTCAATATAAATGGTCATCATACTTATACTTCTTTTTTAAGAGGATGAAATCAAAGAAAATTATTAGAAGAACGTGCAAAGTTGATGAGGACATCAGCAAAAAATTTCGACGCGTCTACCATCAGAGGAATCGTAGATCGACAACTATGATTCAGAGTCTCTGTTTATGATGCATTTATGTATTTCTTTTATTTATATTTCATTTTTTTTTACCATTGTACCCCTATGAGGAATTTTTTTATGTTGTAGCCCTGAGGGCATTTTAGTCTTTGAGCTTCTTTATTTTGGAGGCCTATATATTAAGGCCTTAGTCATTGTATTAGGGTTAATGATGGATTAATAAAAATTTGAGCTTTTGTTCTTCATCTCTTTGAGAGCTCTTTAGAGAAGAGAACCCTATGAGAGGGTCAAGTAATACCCGTCAGTTGCCAGTAGAGGTCGGGCTCGTGGTTCGTATCCATTTTATTCCTCATTCCTCCTTCCTCTTCCCTACAACCGCCGGCCACCTTGCCTTCAACCCCTACCACTGGCTACCTCACCCCTCTCCACCTCAAGCCGTCGGCCCCTCCTCCCATACCCCCCAACCGTACGGCTCCCTAGCCTCACCGCCACCCCCTTCCTCAACCGAACCTAGCCCGGTTCCTCCTCAAGTCGGCAGCCTACCCATCCCCATCCCCTTGATTCCCCTTCAATTACCCCTTTATTTACTTTCCTAATTTAATCATCATCTAATTTGGAAAGTTTCATAATTCAAATTCAAATGAATTTGAAATTTGTAATCTTTCCTAATTAGCCTACAAATATTTAGGAAGCTTTCCTAATTGATTTCAATCCGATATTAATTAGGATTTAATGCCAAATCCTACATTCATTGTATTTAGACCATTCATTGAATGTGGACACTTCTTAAATCCCTCGCCTCTCTCTCATGGCCGGCCCCCTCTCTCCATTCTTAACTAAATTTCTTTCCCATATTGCCCCAATCAAGGCCCCATCTAGGTGGTCAACCCCCTCCCTCTCCCCCAATTAATGGGAATTCAAATTTCAAATATTCCCTCCATTTCCACTTACAAAAATTTGAAATTAAATTCATATTTTAATTGATTACCTCCCCTCCACCTAAACTAAAAGCCGAAAATTCAAGAGACGTCATCCTTTAGCCTTGGTCAAAATTCCCCACTCTCCCTTTCCCTCCTTTCTTCTCTTCTCCACCACCTCATACGCCTCGAAGGGTTAAGCTTCGCAAACCGGCCTCCTCTCCATGAATGGCCGATCCTGAAAGAGACCATGGGTCCGTGTATGATCCTCAAGGACGAGTGTATATTCTCTGGTATCCCTTCTTCAACTTCAACTTGGAGATCGACGACACCGTCGACGACTACGTAGACCGGATCCTATTCACCTTGACGTCTGCTATCGAAGAACACCAAACCTCCAGATAGTGGCGAATTATCGGATATCCTCCAACTTTTTCCCCTCCGGCTAACTTTTCATTGGATAATGTTGTAAGAGTTCTCTTTCTTTTTGATAGTATCTCTAGGTTTGCTAAAATTATTCTCCCGTTGACCCGACTATCAAGAGTGAAAGTGAGGGGAACTCAAGGTGAACTTTCTATTTATTAAACGATGGATTTTGTTATTTTGCCTCTAGTGTTACTACGATTTTTTTGTTCTTATTTTAAAATTGTCCTGTTAATTTTTTATAACTGTATGCCAAAGCACAACTGTAACTAAGAAATCCTAAACTCTTATCTTGGTGAAACATCAAGTTTAAAATTATCAAAGCTTAGCAACTTGTTATTAATTCTTAAGCAATTCCTATTTCTATATATGTTTCACATGAAAAGTATCAATAAATAAGTGAATGCGATCGTATTAAATTAGTATTTTATAATCTCTTAAGAAATTTTTAAATAAAAAAATGTTCACGAACATAAACAAATAAATGCGTAGATTTCCAAGCTTGATCAAATATTTAAATAACTAAAAATAAATGGGCTTAAATGAATGAGTATAGAGTTGTTTATTGAGTACTTACTGATTAAATGGACATTTTATAATCTCTTAGAAAATTGATGGTTAAAAACCAAAAAAAAAATGTTCACAAACACAAAACAAACAAATGGGTAAATTTTTAAGCTTGTTTGAATATTTAAATTACTAAATATATACGGTACTTAAATGAATGAGTATAGAGTTGTTAATAAAGTATTGATTCACTTCCACCCCTTCAGTTGCATAATCAAGTGAATCAATAATGATAAAAGAGCATCAATCGAAAACAATAGAATTAGATATAAGTCTTACAAAACTAATCAACAATATAGACAGTCTAACACCTAAGTCATCACAGAACTACAATAGGCTAATCACCACATACTTGTTTCTTCTTGCAATGATCAGCTTAACATATTATTAATATGTAAATATGTGGAACGCAATCAAATAGGAATAAATTAGAATAAGAGCAGAGGTATAAATTGAAAGAACACGAGAGATAGCCCACACCGCCCCTCAACTATCACATTGTACTAGACTAAAATCGCAATAAAATACCAAAAAACAATAATAAAAAGTATTTTGCAAATCAAATTGTACCCTGTCAGTTTCTCGAGTTAGAAAGTTCACACTTTCATTAAGAATTGCCTTCAACCTCTCTTTCTTGAATTCAGGAAAGGGTAACTGAAGCATCTCACTGTCCATGAGCAGCTCCAATGTTAGATGCTTGAAGTACCCAATCAAGTTAGGACCTGCTTCATTTGTCATGGCTTCTGCTGCACAATTTTCATAGGCATTGGTCATCTTAAGCTTTCAAAAATCATGTGATACCATAGTCTATCAGAAGAAGCATCTATACAAACAATAAACCATAGTAACATAAAAATGATAGATGTCTTAGGATTGTATAAACATTATCATCACTGACATCAACACTAAATAAAACAATACACTCAATTTCCTTACTCCATGCCCACCCACCATGATAAGCGCAGTGGTATGAAAACCTAGTGGTACTCTAAGACTAAATTGATCATCTATGAATAGTTTGGGGGCTATTTTGATTTTTTTTTCTATTTTAAATTTTCAACATTATATTTTGTGTTTTATCATTTTTGCACATTCATTTACCTTGGGAGCCATTTTCCCTCCAAAAATTTCCCACCACTTTTTGGAGTAATGGTGGCCTATGAGTTATTTAAAAAAAAAGTATGACATAAGCTACAAGATCAAAAGTAGAGGCTCTGCATCGTAGCCGTCGATCTGCGCCGTCGGCGATGGTACACATGTCGAAATCTGATGTCCCCATCACCTAGGGAGCCATTTTCCCTCCAAAAATTTCCCACCACTTTTTGGAGTAATGGTGGCCTATGAGTTATTTTAAAATTTACATATAGTGTTGATATGTAATGAAATTTTTTCAATTTTAAATTATATAAAATTTTAGAAAATTTTGTTCTCTTGTTTGTTAGGGCTTACCATCACCAAGTGTTCTTCATTTTACTCACTCAAGCCCTTGAAGCTCTTGAAACTCCAAAAATTTTAGATCATAACTAAATTTCCTAAGCTAGCCTTTCCTAATAATTTAACTGCATTTATCATCCTTAAACACATTCATGAAAGAGTTAATCCAAATCAACCCAAACTAAATCCATTTGAGCTATAGTCTTAAATTTTCCACCATCATATTACCTGAAGACATCCCCTTCTTCCACTATAAACTCTAAATTGAAACTCAACATCATAAACCAACCATCTATAGGCATCTCCAACCATAACTTCACTTATAAAGCCACCACCCACAACCATTAACTTTGATACTAGAGCAAAACCTAGAAAGAGGATTATCAAAGAATATATTAATTCCTTACATTTGATGGTATAAATTCATATCAAAAGCTAGTCAATTAGCTATATTCCTTGCAAGTCCATGATAAATGCAAAATCGTCAAATTAGTTTGCTAAACCATAAAGCCAAGCATATCTCCTTTTGCGTGCACTTAACATTAGCTTTTAATGAAGTGAACATCATAGTGAGGGAGTGGGAGAGTTCCACTTATAAAACAACCGCAACCCTAATGCAAAATAAAATTTAGTTACTTATTTTATTTTTCTTCAGTAATGATTATAGTTAAATTTAGATATTTGTTGTGAATGATGTGTTAACTTGCTTTTTTAAAAAATAAATACAATAAATAGCTTGATAGTTTTATGCATTTTTATTTGAATTCAAAATTGCATATATAAGAATAGAAGTTTGTTAGATTTGATATTTTTTATATTAGATAGAACTTTGTCAAAACAAAATCTAAATCATCCAAAGAGACCTTAAAATATAAGCTTCAGTATCCTCATTCTCATCTAGAAGTTCCCTTAGCCTGAAATTTACTTTCATTATACAAGGAAAAGGTCCTAAGATGAGAGAATTATAGATATAATTGTATAAATTTAATATCCCCCTCCTCATCTGAGTTTTCTTAGTCTTTAATAAAGTGAATCTAAGGCTAAGAAAACTTCTAAATCAGAAGGGGAATACTGGAACTTATATTTTAAGCTCTCTTTTTATAAATTAAATTTTGTTTTAATAAAATTCTATATAATATCAAAAACATCAAATCTAACAAACTTATATTCTTATATATACAAGTTTAAATACAAATAAAAATGCATAAAACAATCAAACTGTTTATTATAATTATTTTTTAAGAAAGCAAGTTAACACAAACTATTCACAACAAGTTTCTAAATTTAATCAAAAGCATTGCCGAAGAAAAATAAAATAAGTAATTGAATTTTATTTTACATTTGGGTTAGGATTATTTTATGAGTGGAACTCTCCCCCGCTATAGTGTTCACTTTATTAAACGCTACTGTTAAGTTCACCCAAAGAAAGATAGGCTAGGTTTTATGATTTAGTAAACTAATTGGAAGATTTTGCATGTATCATAGACTTGCAAGCAATACAGCTAATTGACTAGCTTTTGATATAAATTTATACTATTATAGATAAGGAATTAAATCGCCTAAAAAGATTAAAAAATGAATTACAAATTAGAGGCAAATACAACACAAGCAAAGGTCCCTGTTACTAAAAAAGTTGTATCTAAATATTCCTTGAAAATTCTCCTTCTAGATTTTGCTCTAGTATCAAATTTAAGGGTCGTGGATGGTTTTATAAGTGGAGTTATGGTTGGAGATGCCTATGGATAGTTGGTTTATGATGTGGAGTTTTGATCTAGAGTTGATGGTCGAAGTAGAGGGCAGTCTTCACTCTTCAGGTACTATGAAGGTGAAAAATTTAAGACGAGATCAAATATTTCTAGTTTGGGTTGAGTTTAACTCTTTTAGGAATATGTTCAAGGGTGATAAAAGCAGGTAAATTATTAGGAAAGACTAGCTTTGAAAATTTAGTTATGATATAAAATTTTTAGTAGAGTTTAAAGAGCTTCAAGGGCTTGTATGAGTAAACTAAAGAATACTAAGGGATGGTAGAATAATCTTGGCCAAAAGCCTAAAGGGTAGAGTTTAAAGAGCTTCAAGGGCTTGTGTGAGTAAACTAAAGAATACTAAGGAATGGTAGAATAATCTTGGCCAAAAGCCTAAAGGTGGACTTTAAAATTATTTTGATTGCTTTGGGTGATGTTGATTGGTCTTAAGAGATGGCTAAGGTGTCAAAAGAGGTTGTGAAGACTGAAGAGAAATAGCATGCATCATGGCATAACTAACCTTTCCCATTAAGGAAGGTAAATGGCCAACCACCAAGCCCTAACAAACAAGAGAACAAATTTTTCTAAAAGTTTATATCATTTAAAACTGAAAAAATTTCATTACATATCAACACCATATATAAAGTTTAAAATGACTCATAGGCTATCATTACTCCAAAAAGTGGCGGGAAATTTTGGGAGGGAAAATGGGTTCCAAGGTAAATGAATGTGCAAAAATAATAAAACATAAAAAATCTAATCTTGAAAATTTAAAATAAAAAAAATATCAAAACAGTCCCCAGACTATTCATACTAACCAATTTAGTCTTAAAATAGCACGTTACTATTACAAAAATGACCCCTCATATTGTTATTGTGATATAAAATTGACTCCTAGTTCTTTGAGTATATAAAATTGATCCCAATTTAGTCCTAAAGGACTCATTTTATATCCATAGTGTAATCAACAAACACAGGTGTATTTTATTCTAACTCTTCTTGTGTTTATTCTTTTTTTTTTATACTTCTTTCAAATTTTCTTGCATCTAATGACAAATGTCATGTAGGACTTTTTTGCAAAAAACAATGTTACCTCTTATTCTTGCTAGATGTTGTTTCATCGTATTAATATCTCCTCCTTTATAAGTAATACCACAATGTAGACATTTAAATTATTTTTTCTCATCTGGACCTTTATACTCACTATAGTGATTCCAAACAATGTCTATCTTTTCGCGCACGTTATGAGATGGCGTTGTCATTGGATCTACTCTAAAGCAAAAGAAACAAATCTATATATGAAACAGAGTATTGACATTCAATGTCTTTTTATTATTGTTGAAGCCAACCAACAGCAAGTCTTTGTACTATTGGTCTAGCATTGTTGAAGAATATCATAATAATATTAGCTATCATAAGATTCATAACTATCAATTCTTCTCCAAACAAATCATCACATAAAGTTGAGATCTTTTTATTGAGCTAGTTCTCAACACAATGCTAAATTTGAACACCCCAAAAAGCAACCCAAAAAAGCAAGGTTTAATCTAACTTAAGGGATTCAAGTTATCTCAACTTATTTTGACATGAAGAATTAGATGATAAAGATTTCAACTTATTTTGACATGAAGAAGATAAGGATTTAACATGAAAATAAAGATTATATAATATATTTCTTAACTTATAATTGAGCATCAATAAGGAATGTAATGCTATAAATTAGCAATTCAATTAAAATAATTATAGCAAATAAAAACCAGTTAATCAAAATAATATTTGTAATGGTTAATGGTTATGATATATCATCAAAAAATTATCTTCATTGGGCACAAATCTCAAGGCGAAATCAATTTATAAACTTCAGAAATTAAATATGGGACCATCCAAACTCCAATTTAAACAAACTTATAGTCGAACTGAACGTCTAGAAAAGACGAACCCAACGACACCAAATTTGACTCAATCCGAGCCAAATGAGTCCAAATCAAAGACTCAAAGTACATTTGAAAAGTTCAAACCATAAATTGGATGACCAAAAGATTTCCAAAAGTGGCATGCTTATGGTTGAATCGAGCGGCTCAACGAGATGAATCCAACGAGCCCAAGATCGTCAAATTCTGATATCATTAAGACATTCAAATCCCAATAAACAGGCCATAATCAAAGGGATCAATATCGACCGTCTATTCAAACCACTCCCAACATACCCTTGATCTCCCTCTTATTTATTGGTCGTGTCACTCTCATAAAACTATAAATAGAGCACTCATTCTTAATGGAAGGGGGCCCAAGCAAGGAAGAGAAGAAAGAAGAGAAACTAGAGTTTTCTTGCCGCCAGACTCCTTGACCATCGTTGGACTTTCACCCAGCCATAGACTTTTGTCGGACTTCCACCTGTCTACCAATTCTTGTTGGACTTCCACCCGACAAAGGTATTTCCGACCTCCGTCGTCGAACAACGATCTTTCTGACCACCGTCGCGCGCTGACTAGGTCCTTCCGACCTCTGTCGCCTGATAATGGTTTTTCTAACCTATCGAATGCCGATTATGGTTCTTCTAACCTCCATCGTCTAACAACAATTTTTCCGACCTCCATCGTCCGCTGACTACGATCCTTCCAACCACCGTCACCTAACTACAGTCTTTCTGATCTTCATTGCCCGCCGATTACGGTCCTTCCGACCACCATCATCAAACAACGATCTTTACGACCTCTGTTGCCTGCCTACTATGATCATTCCGACCTCCGTTGTCATACGACAATCTTCATTCCAATCTCTATTGCCAGACGACGATCTTTCTAACACCGACTATGATCTTTCTGACACCAACTACGGTCCTTCCGACCATCTTCACCGATTAATATCTTTCCAACTTTCGTTGCCGCCGACTACGATCTTTCTAACCACCATCACATGCAGACTACGGTCCTTTTGACCTATATCGCCTGATAACAGTCTTTCTGACCTATCGAATGTCGATTATGGTTCTTCCGGCCTCCATCGCATGACAAAGGTCTTTTCAACCTTCATCGCCCGTCCACTATGGTCCTTCCGGCCACCGTCACCTGAATACAGTCTTTCCGACCTCCGTCGCTAGCCGACTATGGTCCTGCCGACCAAACGAACGTATCAATTCTGATTCTTCCAATTTCCACCATGTAATGCAGTCTATATGATGTATATTTGCTACATCAAGCCAAGGTCATGAATGGCCTTATTTGTAATCGACTGCAAATACTAGTGTATTCATTCAAATTGAGCCAGGCCCCGTGATTTTTTCGCCTTTTCGGGAATTTCCACGTAAAAACTCTGGTGTCTCTTATGAATGTTACACCCACTATTTTATCTGATTGTATGTTGGATCTTCGTACAAAATTAAGACGTTAAACTTTATATTTCTCTACCGCCGCGAATATTCCAAAACTCCGGACTATTTATCTAATAGTTTAAGTGAAGCAATTATTTTGTTTGATTATGTTATTTATTTGGTTTAAGATTGTGGTTTTTTAACTTTTCAAAGTAACATGAGCTCAGGAAGCTCAGAATAAACAAGGAAAAAGACAAGCTAGGCAAGTGTTGACTATCCTATATAACATTGCGGCCATTATATACAATATACTGGAGCTATCCCTCTCTCTCAACCGCTGTTTAAGCGAACACAAAATACAAAATAATAAAAGACAGTTGATACTTGAGTCTTGAGAAAGATTACCTGGTTTTGAGTGCCGAGGAAGGAACTTCCGATTTGAAGTGCACAACTGCTGCAATCCACTGGCCAAGCCCTGCGATGAAAGAGCGAGCTGCGAGCCTGCGACGAAGCGCGAGCTGCGAGCCTGCGACGAAGCGCGAGCTGCGAGCCTGCGACACTCCACAGTTCGAAATCCGCGAAATCGGGAGATCCTCACGACCTGGGAGAGATCTCGTTTCAGGGATTGAAGTTAAATTAATCTGGCGATTTCATCCGTTGGATGTGTGATTAGCGGCTCAGAATTGCCGAATTGTGAACCGCGCGGCCCTTTTCGAGGCGGCCGGTCCGCCGGTTTTCCGCACCTCAGCCGGTTTTTTTTTTTTTTAGATTTTAGTGCAAAATGGTTTTGGTTATATGACCGGACCGAACGCCTAACCAGCCAATCCGATTTATCACGTCACCGGTTCAATCTTAGTTCAACTCTGGTCGAATCATCGAACCATAAACTTCTTCTTCTTTCGATTCCTTCTCCTCCGATCCGATTTTCATAACCTTTTTAACACTATGAACTATATGAGTCCTCTTACAAGTTATCGATATAGAGTAGGGGACAATAGAGATGTACCACTAATACAATAGATTGCAGGTTCTCAGAGTTGATAACGTATTCGTGATATATCATCAAAATATTATCTTGATCGGGCATGAATCTCGAGGCAAAATCAAGTTAGAAAATTTTGAAATCAAATTAAGGACCATTCGAGCTCTGAAACTTATAGTAGAATTGAACGTCTCAGAATTACAAACCCAACAACACCAAATTCGACTCAATCCGAGCCCAAATGGATCCAAATCAAAGATCTGAAACACCTTTGAAACTTGGAAGGTTCAAATCATAAATTGGATGTCCAAAAAATTTTCAAATGTGACATACTTATAGTCGAATTGAGCGGCTAATTCGACGAGACAAATAAAAAAAAAACCCAAGATCTCCAAATTCAGATATCATTAAGACATTCAAATGTCTAGTAAATGATCCACTATCAATGGAATCAACATCAGCCGTGCATTCAAACCACTCCCAACTTATCATTGATCTTTCTTATATTTACTCACCATGCCACTCTCAGAAATCTATAAATAGAATCCTCATTTCTCATGGAGATCTCTCTTTTCACCAAGCTCCTCCTCGGCCACCACATGGACTTTTGCCAGACTATCGACTAATGCTGGACTTTTGTCGGACCACCGATTGACGTCGAACTTCCGTCGGACCATCGATTGACGTCAGACTTCCGTTGGATG
Source organism: Dendrobium catenatum (assembly GCF_001605985.2). Lineage (NCBI taxonomy): Eukaryota > Viridiplantae > Streptophyta > Magnoliopsida > Asparagales > Orchidaceae > Dendrobium > Dendrobium catenatum. The sequence continues at coordinate 1,206,615 of NW_021415225.1, read as the reverse complement.
CACGAACTTCCATCGGACCACCGACGAATGTCGGACTTATGCTGTACCACCAACTAATGCCTGGATTTTTGTCAGACCACCAATTGACTCCCAGACTTCTGCCAGACCACCAACTGACACTAAACTTCCGCCCAGCCGATCGTCGTCGAACTTTCACCTGACCCCCGTTTGCTGCTTGATTTCAACCAGGCAGCAACTTTATTCTTATAATTACCATTGATGAAAGCATTTTTAGCATAAATATGAAAGAAAAACTAATGATAAACACAACATCAAGAATAAGATAGCATAATTATATAAATAAGCCACATAGAAGGTGATTTCATCAAAGTCAACAATGTTTGTTACTTGTAAGATACCCAGAGCTTTAATTTTACAAATCTATTCACAATCATCAACAAACATTTGTATATGTAAATTAAGTGAATGACGATCATGAGTTCAGCTTAAACCTTTAGGACCTTCATATATAACTTACTATTATCAAGAATCAAATCTGCCTTAGTTAAGTGTGAGGCTCACGAAAAGTGGAGATAACATAGTAAAAGTTATAGCTTTCTTAAATATATAATAGATTACTCATTCTTAGTTGAACTTTTTGAAGTTAGGGGTGTCAATTGGGTCAACAGGTCAGGTTCGGGTCGAACATGACTTGAGCCGGCCATAAACAGGTCGACACTAACCTGAACTGGTTTTGCAAACGGGTCAAGATAATCAACCCGGACCGACCCGTGTGGATTATCAGTTTGACCCGACCCGACCTGTTATTTGGCTCGACGGCTCTTAGGTGGGACGGCGACATCTCAAGCGAGTTCATGATAGCTGTAGAAATATGGCGTATAGTAGGCCGGCTGTGGCATCTCACGTGGGTTAGGGACAGCGGTAACCTGCAGCTCAGGAAGGATGGCAGTAGGACCCTGAGGCCTGAGAGATGTGACGCGACCCTGATGCTTAAGTGATGCGATTGACATGACCATGAGTGGTTGAGCGACACAACCGAGCTTCCCGATCAAGTCAAGTGGGATTACAAACGGGTTGATTCGGTTTGACAAGCGGGTTTTTAGGTCCACTCAAACCCGAGCAATTTTTCAAATGGGTAAGAAATCCGAACCCGACCTGTTTCACAAATAGGTTGACCCAAACATGAATTTTTCTGTGTCGGATTTTGGGTCGTGTCAATTTTTGACATCCCTATTTGAAGCTTTCAATGTTAACAAGTTGGCCTTAGTTGAGCTTTAACTTTGTGAACCATGCCTGTGTAGCTTAATTGAGTCCAAAAGGAGCTCATCTAAGTCAATAGGAACTGTCCGATGCAATATCATGATCGAGTATTAAGCACATAGAAATTTTTATTCTCAGGGTTACCATTAATGAAGGCATTTTTTACATTTATTTGAAAGAAAAGCTAATTGTACAATACAACGTCAATAATAAGATGTTTCTCAAAATTAAGAGCTTATATGTTGTGTTAATGTGTTGTCTAAACTTAGGGATTAATAACTCTTTATAATTCATTACTAAAATTACATAAATATGTTTAACTTGGACAAAGTCACCTTATTTCTATATATTTTTTTTAATTTTAATGTTAAAAATATTATCACATATATATTTATTTCTTTGCCATCACAATACTAAAACTTGCAAGAAATCCTTTTTATTTTATAAACATCTCTCATATATCATTATCATAATTTATGTTAGAAAATTATAAATATTGTGAGATAGAAAATTTATGATGATAGAGAGAGTGAATTTAATATATTAGCTTTATATAAAGATTTATCATACACATATTAAAATTAAAAGCGAACACTATAATCTTTTAATCATATGAGACCCGTAACCTCTCTCATATATAAAAAAGAGCTTTATACGTAGCCTTTTTGAAAGAGAATTAAAAAACATATATCGAACAACTTGTATTGATCCCCTTGATCATAAATAATTTACCAACATTTAAATATCTTAATGATGTAAAAATTGGTGGATTTCAAACTATTACGTTGTCTCACCAAAACATTTGATTTGACACAAAGCATGTTTCAAGTATTTTATTTACGCTCATTCAAAGTCAAATCAGATCAGTTGCAACATCGATGAATTTATCTCTTTGAGACATTTAGTTCCGCCATAACCTTTTCAAAATTAGAATTTGTTTCATTCTGACTTTACTTTCGGGTTTAGTCGCTCAGATCCTTCTCTTCTTTTATATCTTTGCAATAATATTCAAATCTATATTTTAATTTACGTCGATGACATTTTGATTACAGGGAATGATCCAACCACCATCCAGAAGCTGTTCGAGCAGTTTCACTCCAATTTCAAAATCAAACAGATGGGCGAAGTATCACTATTCCTTAGCATCAACATCACCCGCACGCACTCCTGGTTATTCCTCAGTCAACATCACTACGCACAATCAATTCTTCAAAATGCAGGTCTTGCCGATTGCAAACCTGCACTAACTCCAATCACCCCAAAATCCACCACGACCATGTCCTCCGCACAACCTTACCCAGGCCCTCAACATTATTGCAAACTGGTGGGCTCATTACAATACATCTCAATCACCCGACCTGACATCGCTTTTGCTACAAATTACATATGCCAACATATGCACTCGCCCGCAACTCGGGACATCAAAATTCTAAAACATTTACTACGCTATGTCAAAGGAACTTCCCACTTCGGCCTTCCGCTTACTACAGGTGATCTTCAACTTCGAACATACACAGATGCTGATTGGGTCGCCGACTCTCAAGGCAGAAAATCCATCTCAAGATACTACACTTTCTTGGAAACACCCTCATCTCTTGGTCGGTCAAGAAGCAGGTAACAGTCGCTAAATCAATTACAGAAGCTGAATACCGCTCTTTATCATCCGCAACCGCCGACTCCGACTCCGAAGACTCATCATCGAATTTAAAATTCCTAAATTAGCTTCCACCATGATCCACTACCGCAAAACATCTTCAATAGCACTTGCAAACAACCCAGTTTTCATGCTCGCACAAAACACATTGAAATAGGCTTTCATTTTATACGCGAGCACATGAACAACGGAGCAATTTCTATTTCTCACATAATCTCATCCGATCAACTAGTAGACATTCTCACCAAAACTCTACCAGCCGCTCGGTTCCAAGATCTTTACCACAAATTGACCATTCATCCAATAAATGATCAATTTGAGGGGGCATGCTAGAGCCCTTCCATAGTCGTACACGTGTACCATTGTCATACATTTTTTTTTCTTATTCTGTACCTATTGCTATATATAGGGATCTATTGTATAAACATTTCTTATTAGAATACAATACAGTTTTACTTTTTTCCGTCTCTGTCTTCCTCTGCCGTTCCGTCTTATTCTTATTCTTTCATGTTTGCAATTCTTTCATCAAGTTGGCCTTAGTTGAGCTTTAACTTTGTGAACCTTGCATGTGTAGCTTAATTGAGTCCAAAAGGAGCTCATCTAAGTCAATAGGCCTTGCCTGATGCAATATCATGATTTAGTATTAAGCACATAGAAATTTTAATTCTCAGGGTTATCATTGATGAAGGCATTTTTTACATCTACTTGAAAGAAAAGCTAATGGTACAATACAACGTCAATAATAAGATGTTTCTCAAAATTAAGAGTTTATATGTTGTGTTGATGTGTTGTCTAAACTTAGGGATTAATAACTCTTTATAATTCATTACTAAAATTACATAAATATGTTTTACTTGGACAAAGTCACCTTATTTCCATTTTTTTTTTAATTTTAATGTTAAAAATATTATCACATATATATTTATTTCTTTTGGATGTTCATTTGAAGCTCAAACATTTATTATCTCTTTGCCATCACAATACTAAAACTTGCAAGAAATCCTTTTTATTTTATAAACATCTCTCATATATCATTATCATAATTTATGTTAGAAAATTATAAATATTGTGAGATAGAAAATTTATGATGATAGAGAGAGTGAATTTAATATATTAGCTTTATATAAAGATTTATCATACACATATTAAAATTAAAAGCGAACACTATAATCTTTTAATCATATGAGACCCGTAACCTCTCTCATATATAAAAAAGTGCTTTATACGTAGCCTTTTTGAAAGAGAATTAAAAAACATATATCGAACAACTTGTATTGATCCCCTTGATCATAAATAATTTACCAACATTTAAATATCTTAATGATGTAAAAATTGATGGATTTCAAACTATTACGTTGTCTCACCAAAACATTTGATTTGACACAAAGCATGTTTCAAGTATTTTTTTTACGCTCATTCAAAGTCAAATCAGATCAGTTGCAACATCGATGAATTTATCTCTTCGAGACATTTAGTTCAGTCATAACCTTTTCAAAATTAGAATTTGTTTCATTCTAACTTTACCTTCGTAAATTTTCAATTCAAATATACATCATAATTATTTTTTTATATTAATACAAATACATCCCATCACAACTTTCTTTTGATTAAAGAAAGATGATTAATATAATGATAGAATTATATATAAAATTGTGAAAGAATGAAGAACTTAGTGATTATAGAACAATTACACTTCACTTTACCCTTTAAATTAATGGTCCAACAACTTGCATCCACATCCACAGCAAGCAATGCCGTCTGCGCCATCTCCGTCATCTCCGCCGCGCCTTCTCTACAAAACTGGGTCAAATTCAATGCCACCTGCACTAATTTAGCTGCCCCTGAAAAGTGAAAACTTACGCGCATGTCTCCCTCTCCGTCCAGCTGCCGTTCAAATTAGATTTTCATTTCTTCCAAAATCGCCCTCCTCCGTCTCCAATTTCTTCTTCCAAGTCCAGCTCTTTATTCTATCTCTCTCTCATTCTCTCTGCAAATAATCTTTTTTCTAGCCCTAATCGTGTCCCTCGGTCTGTCTTTGCATCTACAGTGCACATTCAACATGTTGACCGCGTAAATCTCCTCTTTTTATCCCCCTGCACTTCCAAATTGCAATTTTTACATCTTGCCTGGATTTCCGGACAAAGGAGAAGAAATATACATTTTTTTTAAAGAGAAGAACGTGCCTGGGTTAACTCTTACGTGTTCGTTGCCCTAGCCGATCCTCCGATTTATTTATTTATTTTTATTTCAGCACAGGCGGCGAGAAGAGGGAGGAGTCGTCGGTGAAGTTTGGCGGAAATGTGGGAACGGTGCTTGGATGAGCGCCGTGTGCGGAAGATCCAGCGAGCTTTCCGAAGAGGAAAGCTTACTCTTTTGTGCCTCTTCATGACCATCATCGTCCTCCGCAGCACGCTAGGCGCAGGCAAATTTGGCACGCCGGAGCAGGATTTCAATGATATCAGCGACCGCCTTAGATCTCACCACCGTGTCCTCATCGAGCAGCATTCCTCATCGTCGTCTTCCACCGCCGGAGTCGCAGAGGAAGAGGACCCGCCTCCGGATCCCTCAAAGCCTTACTCCCTCGGTCCGAAAATCTCTGATTGGGACAAACAGCGCGCTCGCTGGCTCCATTCCCATCCTGAAACCCCCAACTTTCTCACGGCGACAAAACCCCGCGTCCTTCTCGTCACCGGTTCCTCGCCCAAGCCGTGCGAAAACCCTGTCGGCGACCATTACCTCTTGAAATCGATCAAGAATAAGATCGACTACTGCCGCGTTCACGGCATCGAGATCTTCTACAACTTCGCTCTTCTCGACGCCGAAATGGCCGGTTTCTGGGCCAAGCTTCCCCTCATCCGCAAACTCCTCCTCTCCCACCCTGAAATCGAGTTTCTCTGGTGGATGGATTCCGACGCAATGTTCACCGACATGGCCTTCGAGCTCCCCTGGGATCGCTACGTACCTTATAACCTCATCATGCACGGCTGGAACGAAATGGTCTACAACGACCGCAACTGGATCGGTCTCAACACTGGAAGCTTCCTTCTCCGGAACTCCCAATGGTCGCTTGATCTCCTCGACGCTTGGGCTCCCATGGGTCCTAAGGGCAAAATCCGCGAAGAAGCCGGTAAAGTCCTTACCCAGTTTCTAAAAGACCGGCCTGTATTCGAGGCCGACGACCAGTCCGCCATGGTCTACCTCCTCGTCACCCAGAAAGATCGATGGGCCGATAAGGTCTATCTCGAGAGTGCTTATTACCTCCATGGATACTGGGGAATTCTTGTGGATAGGTACGAGGAGATGATGGAAAACTACCACCCAGGTCTCGGCGACCATCGCTGGCCTCTTGTCACACACTTTGTCGGCTGCAAGCCATGCGGGAAGTTTGGAGACTACCCTGTCGAACGATGCCTTAAGCAGATGGACAGAGCCTTCAATTTTGGTGACAATCAGATCTTGCAAATGTATGGCTTTACTCACAAATCATTGGCGAGCAGGAAGGTGAAGAGAGTTCGAAATGAAACTGCTAATCCGCTGGAGGCCATGGATGAACTTGGATTGCTTCATCCACAGTTCAAAGCAGTTAAGAATCTGAATTCTGAATCTTGATTTTTCATTTGGCTGCAATGTGTTTGTGGTGGGATAGAGGATCTCTATTTGGTTCTCGATATGTTTTTTGGTATCAACTAATATATGTTCTATATGTTTTAGTTTATTGATTTATCTGCTTATTGTTTTTGGGGGCAATCATGTTGTTTTCCCTGTAGATTTTAACTTGGAAATTTGTTAATTTGGATGATGAGCTGATTTGATATGGTCTGAAAGTTCTTGCCTTCCAGATTTGTCTGTGCGAATCCTCATTTGGCTTACTTAGCATGCCAAAGTTTATGATTTTGATCCGTTCAAAGCTAAGGCCTTTGAGAGTTGTGATTTTGATTATCATTTTTGCTTTTGGAGGCCAGAAGAAATTTTGATGGAATAGTCTTTTAGTGAAGAAGACTTCATCTTCTCTCAAATTTGCATCTTGCTCACTATTCTTTAGGAATTAGGAGATTCTTCCCGTTACCATTTTTGCCACTTCAACTTTCTTGTTGTGTTTAGATGGATTTATGGCAGGGAAGCGTGGTGGTGGGAGAGATGTAGTAGTGGTAGATAGAAAAGTGTAATTTGTTGGCCACCATAAAAGCTCTAGGGAGTGGGAGGGGGAGGAAGAAATGTGTGTGTGTGTGAGCTGAATTTAAGAATTAGTTTATGAGCAACTTTTAAGGGTATACCACTTGATCATCTCAATTTGAAGAGAGATTATTCTGTGCGGAGTCCAAACGCATCCGGAGGCCAATTTGGACGTGCCACATCATGCAATGCACTGTGCATTGGATGATGTTACGCATCCGGAGTCCAAACGCCTCCGGACGCGTCCGGACACCGCATGTAATAATTTTTCCAATTTGCGGGACTTTTATAATAACAATTCATGTGTTGGTTGGGGAAACTAGGTTGTTTGAATCAAGAATGGTAAGTAGTTAGCCTATTGCATGATCTTGATAAAAGACTTCATTGAGAGACAAAAAACTTCATTGGTTGCATCTTGGATTGGATAACAAATTACCATCTCTTTGATGAACTTTTGCTTGAGTTGACATTCAACTTCTTGACTTGAGCTTGTTGGATAGCCTAGAAGTTGTTGGCAAACTCCAACTATAAGCTGAACAAAGTCACTTATGAGAAAAAACCCATATGTCTAGAGTGAGCAACAACTGCTACTATTATCATTTCTCATATGGACTTAATGTTATGAAGATTCTCTAATCTCCACATTGCCTTCCTACCTCTAGTCATGATACTATTCTGCAATATGTGGACCAAGTGATGGGCATCACTTTACATTTAGGTTTTATTTGGGACGGTTTTTTATTACTTCTTAAAGCAGTTTTTTAGTACAAAACTTAAAATTTTTGTGCTAGAAACTGTTTTAAGAAGCGATAAGAAAGTCATCCCAAACGAAGCCGTAATCACTTCCTAGCATGTATCATGGTCACTTTGCTTGTCCCTGCCAGAGGAGGTCACCCATGGCTCTTGTGTTGCACGCTATCCATGTTAGAACTGCTTGAAACCAATCAAGTGCCTACATATTCCTTTTTCTTAATCCTTCATCCACATGACATGAGATGGATTTTAGCTATATCAATACTCAGCCAAATTATAATGAGAGTGAGGGAGTACAAAATTTTAGAATAGAACCTCCGCTTTAGCCAATATTAAAGACTAGATACTAATATTTCTCAAAATCAATTTTAAGATACGGCAGAATGCTATACATTTAATAAGATGTTTGATGGAGAAATGTTTTGTAGAGTTTTAGAAAAGAAAGTTGTATTCAAGTCTTCAAGGATATATATATATGTGTGTGCGCGCGCGCGCGCGCGCAAATTTTGTACTAAAAAATCACTATATAAAGTCATAAAAAAATCGTCCCAAATGAAACATAACTAATTGATTTTTCACAAAATTACTTCCAGGGGCACTTCCCTATTTTAAATACATTGTTGATTATTTATCATTGAAACCCCCACTAATTCCATTTGCTGGCCATCGCCACCACTTATTATCAAGGATTAATTATTCTGTGTGGATGTCGAACACCATCCGGAGATCACCCAGAATGCACGTCACCCTTGAGCTCAATACTGCTCGGTACCGATCAATACCATTGCTCGATACCGCTAACATGAATCATTTTAATTAGTCTTCAGACGATGTTTTGTCCTGCCTCCGCACAAAATAATTTCTCGCTATCAAGAGCTGCTAAAAACTCCTAATCACCGCCGCTATCTATCATTGGTCACACATCACCAATATTCAATAGCCATCACCATCGTTAGACTTTTACATTACAATCATCTTACTCAAGAAAAAAAATAAATATATTTATTTTACACTAATTTAAACAATCCTAAATATTTCAAACATATTATACACTTTTTACACTATATTTCTTTTCATCAAATCAAATAACCCCTTAAAAAATTCCTAAATCATCAAATACAATATTTGACTTCCATAACGATTAAATAAATTCCCCTTAGAAACTTGTAAGCTAAGAGGAACTAAAACAACATATTGACCAGAACAATTAAACAAATTTTACATTTGCAAATCGGACCCTCCCTCCACTTCAAAACGAATTATATTAAATTAATGGGCTAAAATGGAAAAAAAAATAATAATAAAATAGCCAATGACGACGAAACACTATGAGCTGGCGACACCGATCGGCCACCGATTGGTCCGATTCCTTCATTATTGCTTCCAGCTCCATCCCGCCTTGGCCTCTCCGTGCCAGCTGTAAATTCATTCGAATTGACGATTCTGCCCCTGTTAATCATCCAAATTTCCAACCCATTCCGTGGGTCCCGCGCGCTGCTCCACCGACAATGGCCGGGCCGGCGGTATCAGACATCGACGGCGAAGGGGCTTTGGTCGCGGCGGCGGAGGAGAAGATCGTACGGTTCCCAGAGCCCGTCGAGCTGGCAGGGACGGCCGGCGTCGAGGCGAAGCCATGGCTTCCCTTTACCGCTCCAATGGAGCAAGCTCACCGGGCCCGGATGTAGATCCCGGCATAGCCCCTCTACATTGTCACCGCCGAGACCGTGCTGATTCCATCGGTGTTCCACTCCCTTCACCTCGCCGGCGAAAACTAGAAGGAAAGGAGGCAGTGATCCCAGCTCGTAGATCCTCGCCACCTTCTTCTGAACCTCCATCCACCCCTCTAACCTCCTCGTGTATCCCCCTGCCCTCCATTTCTCCAGATCCATCACCATCACGCCGGTGTTGAAATAACACGGCCGGCGCGCACGCCCGTCGAGAGCGTGGGGGAAGTCGGGGTCCGACCAGAATCGGTCAGTGAAGTACGCCGTGAAATTCGCGTGGCAGTACTCAGGTGCACCGAGCACGTACGGACCAAGCTCAATGCCCCAAAGACGCGCGACGTCGTCTACGACCACGAGGTCCGAGTCAAAGTAGATGACGCGGCGAACTGCCCGCGGAAGAAGATCCGCGAGATAGATTCGCGCGTAGTTGAGCGGCTGGTCGAGAGCTCGCCGGACCGAGGACGAGATCTTACCGCGAACCAGCGCGTCATCGAAGCGGTATATTCGGAACGGAAGGGAAGGGAAGGCAGCGGCCACGGTAAGTCCGAGGTCGTGGAATGGAGAAACGGCGACGAAGTGGAATGTGACATTCTCCGGGCAGGATGTATGCTTCAGGATCGATAGAACGCCGGCGAGGGATCCCCGGAGGTAGGTTGCGTCGAGGGTCATAGCGACGTGTATGGTCGGCGCCGCGGCGCAGCCGCGGCCGTTGCGGAACGCCGGGGCCTCGCGAAACGCGGGTAGATCGACGGTGTGTAACGGATTGGTGCAGCCGGTGACAGCGAAGAGCACCACCGCCGCCATTAGGCTTACGGAGGTGCGGTAATGGCGGGGCATGTGGCGGCCGGAGGAGGCGGTCCACTAAAAACGAAATTGGCGGAGAAATCTAGGGTTAGGTTTATGAAATAGGTCCGCTGAGTGCGGGACAGCGGAGTGCAACGAGCTTGTGCGATTGTTCTGTTACGCGCTAATAAGTAGTGACGGTGAGTGCGATGTACGTGCACGTGATTCCAAATAATAGTTTTTAAATTACTGCTCGAGCGTTGTTGGTCTGTAATTGTTGGCTTTCAGGACATATCCAATAAAAAATATTTATTCTAAAATAAAATTCAAGAGATTATTACTGTACAGATAATCATATAATTTTATTTTTATGATTATAGTTATTATTCATTACTATACTTTTACTATTCATCACTGTGATGTTATTTTTCATAGAAGCAAATCAGACGGTTTCCTGTGTCCGCTCTCCACACGTAATAATCTCTCCTAAAATACACTAACATTTGAAAATACGGTAATTCATCTTCAATCTAATTTCATTTTATAGCATAAAAAATATTTTAGATATATTCTTTCTTCAACTGAAAAAATGATGTTTGGCATCACATTGTTGATATTGCAAGAATAGCGCAGGTTTTTGTGTTTGCACTACCAAAAAGTTAAAATTTTCACAGTAGTTTCTAGCAGCTAAAAATTGGTATATACAGTAGTAAAAAGTGATGCTAAATTTAATATTAAAATTTGATATTTTTCATGATAATTTATAGCAGCAGTTTACAAACCGCCACCTAAGCGCCGACCGCACCAACCACATTATCAATATCGCCTTTCTTGACCAAGTCGACACATTCCATATTTGACTCCTAAAGCAGGTCGCGGACGACAAACATTGGTTTAGTGTCTGGTCTGTGATAGCCTTATGATATGATTAGGGTTGAAGGGATTAATTCATTAATTTTAAATTTATTTAATATTTAAAATTATTTTTTAAATTATAAGTATTTTTAGGATGTAAATGAGTCAAGTTGACTCAAGAGTCAAATTGAATTTTACTTGATAGATTTCTCATGATCTTAGCTGCATGAGCTAAGCTTGAGACAGCCTCTACTCAACTCGTTAGCTCGGGCTTGTTAATATAAGATATATTGAAATATATATTAGAATTATAAAGCTAAAGTATAAGGCTATTATAAATACTTAAAAAACTTATATCACTTTTTATATCAAATGATATTTTATAACCTATCTTTTAGATTTTCATTCTTTTTCTACTTTTATTATAATAATGCTTGAATCATAATCTTTTTTTCTCAATCTGACTCCCGAGTCATCCTGAACTCGTAGAATTAAGCTTGAGTTTAAACTCAAACTAGATTAATTAATCGAATTTAAGCCCAAGTTAAAGGTGACTCGAGCTTTGCTCAACTCATTTACACCCCTAAGTATAACTCTATCTGAATAAAGTTATGCCTTGATGTGAGAAAATTTATTTTATGTCTTGTAATTGTCATAATTGATCAATTCTACTTATATATATATATATATATATATTTGCTTTAACACAAGCTCGAGATTTATGTGAACTTATGTATAAGAGAGAGAAAGAGAGAGAGAGATTTGAAAGATCCCCTTTAAAATATATTAATCATTAAATTACTAAATTTTCTATACAATAACAATAACAACAACAAGTCTTTATCTCAACACCTCGATGAATCCTTTTTCTCCATTAGATTATCTTATGAGTTAAATTTTTATTTAAATCTAAAAAAAATATTATTAAAGTCATTTAGTGCTTAAGAAAGATAAATGAACAAATCTTTCAATTGTGGATAGGAATATATATTAATTATGTTTTGCAATTATTTGAGATTACAACTTCAATCAATCTTTTTTTATTATTTCACATAGGAATATAATGAATTGAATAAACCAATAAGTTTATTTTTTTAATTTTTTTAAATAGCTTAGTAAATAAATTTTATTCTTCATAGTTGACTATTGATTTATATACTATCAATTTTGTTAAACATAATGAAGAAGACACATACTTTTAATTATTTCCTACAAATAAATCAAACTTCATATTTAAATGGAGAGAAAAATATACATTTATGGTTTTTTCATAACACACTTCTTCTTATTTTAATTTGATTTTTATGTAGAATTTAGGTTATCAATTCACTATATTCCTATGTGAACTAATTAAGGCTTCGTTTGGAAAAGCTTTCGTACTGCTTTTTAAAACGGTTTTCTAGTATAAAAATTCAAATTCAAGAGATTTTTTAACTAAAAAATAGTTTTAAAAGCAAGAAGAAAGTTGTCCCAAATGAAATCTAAAAGTGTTACTTGATATTTTGATCTCAAATGTTTGTAAACCCTAAGTAAGCATAATCTTATCCCACTTAGAAGATTTATTAATTCATCTTAGTCAAGCACCTAATAGCATTATTAAATGCTATAGGTTTTAAGTTAAGTTAAAAATTGGCCACTTAATAAAGTAAATGAAGAACATTATAAACAAATAAATAAATGAGATAAACACGTAAGAAATACAAATTTTGAATTGAAGAAAATATTATGGTTGCACCATAAATCCATAATATAGAATTAATTTATGATAGAAATGACGAAATAATGCTTATTAATCATGAACTTAAAGTTACAAAGACGAAAAAAGGAAGAGCATAACTAATTATTATTTTATGCCCAAAACTATTTTTAATTATCCTTCTTCTCCTTCTTAATTCTCCAAAATATCTCCTTGATGGCAGTTACTTAGTATCTTCAAAGCTACCTTTTATGCTTCTCTCTCTCTCTCTCTCTCTCTCTCTCTCTCTCTCTCTATCTATCCTCCTTCTTAATTCTCCAAAATATCCCCTTGATGGCAGTCACTCATTATCTTCAAAGCTACCTTTTATGATTATCTCTCTCTCTCTCTCTCATAACCCCTCAAAAACAACTGTAAATAGCTCCCTCATGATTTTGAAACTACTTAAAAAAAATATGTTTGATTTGTAGCACTACAACACTCTAGACAAGTGCCTCAACACTACTGTTGAATGCTCTGCAATCATTTTTTGTTTGGGGTACCATCCGCGCATTATTAAGCACCTTAATGTTGCATTAACAAGTGCTTCGGTGCTTCAAGTCAAATGTTGTATGTAATCATTATTTCATGAACGTACATTTTCTTTATCCTTGGCTGCTATGCTGCTCCTATTCACTTCATTATTTTTGCCTCATCTACTCATGTCTACAATATTCATGAATTTGTCATTAAAATAAGTTAAATTAATTGGTGAAAACTCATTATTCACTTAGCAAGTATTGATATTGCTACCCATGTTGGACCAATTTAATTCTAGTCTTACTTAAATGAGTTAATGTAAACAATCTTATATTGGAGAAACTTCATTTGAATGAAAATAAATGAACCAAATTTTGTAATATAAAAAAGTATCTTTGCCTTTGCTTGTTCAAATTTAAGAATTGAGAGAAAAAAAAATTATGATCAACAATTTATTATGCTTAGTTTATGCATATTTATTTGAGAGAGTTTGATTGGCAATAGAAGGTTTCTTATCGGCGTACCTTTATGCAAACATATTGCTCAATTGATCCTATGTACAATCTTATAACACCATTATTTAGTTATCAACAAACTTTCATTTCATTAGCAAATGTTGTTTGAATTTAAAAACATCCTTTGACTTTTCAAGAATGCTTGAACACCTAGCTAATAGATAGGTAGGCATAAGCAATCATAAATTGTATAAAAAACTCTTGTGATTAAGCCATTTGTTCATAAGCTGAAAATGTTACACATAATTATTTATGCAATCATTTATGATACTCATAGATGCTATGGGAGGAGCATATAATCTTTCTAATCCTAAAAAACAATAGATTTATGTTTGAAGTAGTTCATGAAGTTTAAATTGACTTAATTTGTTAGTTCAATGCATGAATGCCTTTAAGGCAAAAATTGGTTGATGTAAGTAAAGAAGATGCTTGATGGCATTACATATCCAACTAAATGGATGATGGATTTATCAACATTTATTATAACTAGACATCGAGAACTTGTGGATAGCTAGGAGACATATCTAGTTGGAAGGCCAATCAAATAATAAGATCATTTTAAAGGAATTCACATATATGTTTATAGCCTAGTACTCATACAACTACTTAGTATGACATGTAGGTGGAATTTAGCTAGTTCGTGTTTACATGACTTGGCCATATAGAATTTTAAGTTCATATTTGTTGAATTAGGCTATTAAATGTTGAAAATAATCCTATATGAAGTGCAATGATATTCATTTTTTTTAAATATTCTTGAGTTTGAGGGACACAATAAGTAGTAGTTGGTGTTCTTTCAACTAACAACTTACAAGATGCAAATACAACATATGACGCTAATATATGACAAGTAGAGAATGACCAAGAGAGATTAGGGTTGTTAAAAAAGAGAAATAAGACAACAAAAGGGAATGGAATATGAAATCCTCCAAAGAAGAAATTTAATTCCCCTTATAAGACGTATGAAGGGCACCAACCTTAAATTTGATTATCTAAAATGTGGTAGTGCTATCAATATAAGGACTTTGGATATTATATAAAATTATTATAATCGAAAGACAACTGAATTGTCTATATTGGTCCATTAACATAGTGCCAATACACTAGTTTAATAGAATAATTCAGTTAATTGGAATGTTGATAAGTTAGATGTAGAGTCATTGCATTGAGCCATTAGGAGACAATATAAGAGACATATGATGTGATAAGGATATTATACTTTCTGAAGTGCCTCATGGTAACATTGATTAATTTGGAACTTTCATATTCAATTCACATTGAAGTCAACAAATAGAAAGATGGGAGTTTGGTATGTTCCTTTAAGTGTTGGCTGGATGATTTATTTATTGATTGTAGGTGTTTTTCTAGTTTTTTTATTAGTATAAAAATTAAGCTTCAACCATAAAGAATTCTATATTTATTGATTGTATTACCAGTGATAAGCTTTTATTGCTCATCATGGACTATTTGAGTTAGTATAGTCCTAATATTGACCATCAAGAGAAGAATGTGAAGTTTAGGATTACAAACCAATCATATTCAATATCTTTAAATGATTTTGAAGGGATGTAAAACCTATTTAAGACATGTTAAATGTCAGAGAATTTTAAATAATAAGAGGATATATATGCCTATTAAGTAAGCCGTCTTGATGTCTTTTCCAATGACCAAATTGACTTTCTACCTAGCTAAAAGATAGAATTTCTAATATATCCAGGACTCAAGATGATCTCTATCTCTAATTTTCCACACTAAATGACCATCCCAAATATTTTAAAATTAAAGAACAATCTTCTAATCGTGTTGAATAAATTATTCATTTGAATGAGTGTATCTCCTTTGAGAGAACCTATATTATTAAATAAGAAGAAAAATAAAATCATACAACTTTGTATGAACTATTGGGAGCTAATTAAAATAGGTAAAGGCCAAGACAAATACCATATATAGAGAATGCATAAATTGTGTTGTATCATTTGTATGAACTATTACATGGTCCTATTTGTAAACAAAACTTTTATTTTCATAATTATTCGTTCATTAACGACTTTAGTCCTTAACTGAAAATGTTCTTTTGATTCCTATATATAATATATAATTAACCATATAATCTTGCTCTTATGGGAGATCACGATCCCTATAGTTAAAAAAAACCATATATTTAGGCTTTTTGTAAGCTATGCAAGGGGAATATTTGGTTAAATAACCCATCTTCATTCCATTGATTATATGAGTTTGTAGAATGTATTGATAGGTGATGATTAGTCTTCTATTAAAATTCTTTTTTTTTAGTCTTCTATTACAATTCATTTGATATATTTGGTAGCTAATATATTTTTGATAATTGTGTTGATGAAGATATTTATTATCATTTATGGTCAAAGATTGATGAGTCCATTATCCATCCTCATGCATTCTACTTTAAAGTAGTTTATGAATTGCTCATAATGATATTTTTGTTTTCAATTAGGTGATTAATTAAGAGCCTTATCATAATTTTTTCATGAAAATTACTCTTCAGTTCACCTTTTTCCTACTTAATCCTCGATCTTAACATATGCATATACCTCTCTTTACTCTTATCACAAAAATTTTGCAGTGTTGAGAAACTCATTCTTAGCATTGGAAATTCTTGCACTATCAAAAAGTGATGTAAGGAGGATCTTTGATGCAAAAAAAAAAAAAACACACTCATTTTCTTTTAGTAGTGTATGTGGTATATACGGAACCATGGTGTTTATATGGCTAGGAAAAATGTAGTGGTGAGGGATTTTAGAGGTTAGTAGAGCAATTATAGATGTAATGAATTTTTTGTGTGGACTTATAGATGAAGGAGGGCTCAAGTTTATTAATTAATGGACTAGGTTGAGAGGTGATGGCGGTGTATTAGGGCTCCTGGAAGTCTGGAATAACCTAAGAGGTGAGTTCATATTTTATTATTTTATTTATTTATTACAATGTTAAATTTTGTTTTTATTAAATGTTATAATATTGGAGTTTCATTATTGGCTTATTTATTGATTATGACATCTTAAAGTATACATATGCATGGGATATGCAAAATGATTTATCATGTAAGAATTTTTTAAACTAGTTGAACAATGCATGATAGTAGGTGTATTCTAATTATTTTGATTTATTGTGATAACATAATATTAATATAATGAAACATGCAACGTATTCTAATTATTTTGATTCCTCATGACAACTTAGCATAAATATAATGAGCTATGTGTGTATGCAAGTAACGAGATTATAGTGTATGATAATGCTACTAAATTAGAAAATAAAAGGTTTTCTCTACTTTCCTCAAACATTGTTTTATCTTAGACTAAGAGATGAAGTAAATGTTAAAACTTGTATGTTAACATTGTAAAACAACTTCTTGGCCTAGAGCCAAACTCCATTTCTTCCACTTTCCCATCATTCCATGCCTACTCTCAACCTTCACCAACGTCGCAAAATCCTTCTCATATATCTACCTCACTCTAAATAAGCCATGGAAAAGCTTCTTCTATCATATAAGGGCAACATATTGTTCCTTTATTAAGACAACTTCTTGGCCTCCTTAAAAAAAAAAGTTCCTCATATTATCTTTACCCCAATCAATTCCTTCCAATTGTTATCCTCACCTCACCACTCTATAAATAACAATATCCCACCATCCCTCTCAATTACTATAATCACCTAGTTCAATTTGTTTATGGATACAAGGAGAGTGTGTGGAAACCCATGAAGGTGTTGGGATTGGCTTAGGATTTATGGGGAAGTACTAAAGCAGAGATATATGTTTTAGGGTTTGATCTTGTAAGGATTATGACAATGGATATGGGGGGAATTTTGGATTATTGTGGGATTGTAGAAGGGGTGAAGGTAGTAGTTAGTGTTATTAGCCTTCAATTTCTCACCCAATTCCTCTATTTTAAGCCCATCTACCCCAATATGTGAAGAATATTATTTTATTTCCTTGTCAAGTGAGGATAGAGCATTAAAAGAGTGGGCAATAAAGTCATTGGTGCTAAGCAAAGAGATCTTTAATGAAGCAAATGATAGTGTTATGGGACATAGTCAAGGTCCAATACATAATGACCAATTCTTTTCATATAAATAGAATATAGTAGGTGTGTTCTAATTCTTCTAATTTATTGTGATAACAAAATATTAATATAATGAAACATGCAATGTATTCTAATTCTTTTGTTTTTTTGTGACAAGTTAACATAAATATAACAAGCTATGTATGTATGCATGTAATGAGAATATAGTTTAAGATAATGCCACTGAATTAAAAAATAAAAGATTTTCTCAACTTTTCTCAAACACTGTGTTATCTTTGACTAAGAGATGAAGTAAATGCTAAAACTTGTATGTTGTATGAGTAAAGACTAGACTTATGCAAGAATACTTGACTTATCAAGCATGAATAATAGTTTAATTGCCTCAAGGTTGATTATATTTGTAATAAGCTGACTTACATTTCTTAACAATTTGATCAACTTTGTTACATGCTTGTTGCCTCATTATTTAGCTAAAATCTACTCATTTGGTTCTACTATTAATGTGGTAGGCACTTTTTTTAACAATCATATTTCACTCTTCATTGTTATTTACTTAGTTTACTTCTAGGTTATGATTCATACTAAGGTATGGTTGTTGGAGAAGAGTAGGAACTTACTAGGCCTAAATGATCAGTCCTTCTCACTTTATTTTATATTTAATTATTTAATCGATCGGTGGTCTTATTCTCTTTGGTTATATTAATATATACTACCTTGATTCTTACTGTTAGTATACTAAGAATCTCATTTAGTGACTATATCTCACTCTTTATTATTGTCTCACATCAAAGTAATGGGTCATATTAAGGTGGGCGGTAGATGGAGATGATTGGGAGTCGGTTATTCTATTATTTTTGTTATATTTAGTCAGTCAATGAGACTCAGTGTCTGTAAGAAAGTTTGAATATTTTTAATATGAATATCATTTTATTGTTACTCAATCATATATGTCAAATGCTACAAATTTTTTTTCTTTCCCACCAAAAGAATATTTCTCATTTGTTCATGAAAGAATCACTCATATTCCCTATAAATAGACCTCTCTTCTTACTACAATTCAAGATAATCATGTTCAATGATAAAACATGTCCTTCAACTTGTACTTGATAAGTCAACTTGAAAGTTTAACATAGCAGAGTGATATTGAGTTCTTATTTATAGACTTTTTATCTCGATTGACAAGCCAAGTCAGTTTGGTTTATCTATATTAGGTTTCATTGATAAGGTTCAAATTCAATTGAGCTTCCATGATCATATTTGGGATAAGATAATATTAATGAGCCGTTTATGTGTAAATAAATTTATGTAAAAAGAAGAATGTTCCTCCATATGCATCCTTAAATCCATCATGATAACATAAATAAATTC
Organism: Dendrobium catenatum; assembly: GCF_001605985.2. Classification (NCBI taxonomy): domain Eukaryota; kingdom Viridiplantae; phylum Streptophyta; class Magnoliopsida; order Asparagales; family Orchidaceae; genus Dendrobium; species Dendrobium catenatum. Next base: position 1,187,296 of record NW_021415225.1, on the reverse strand, counting down.
ACACAAAGCTTATGGGGCCTATTTCCTTTTGCTTATATAAATTTCTATATGCAAAAATATGAAGTAAATAATATAGTATTCTTAATCTAGATCCAACAAATTAGATTTGTATTTGATGTTTTTAAAACTCATATACCAATTTTAATTTATCCTGATATTTCATACATCCTACTAAATAAAGTAAAATATTTTTTTTTATCGAAATCTTTACTTAAAATTTTGGCTTGGCTACATCATCATTAACAAAAAAAAAGTTCGAAAAATTAAGAAATTGATACGTACCATCAGTTTTTCTATTTATAGAATAAATTATCATAAATAGAAAATAAATTAATAAACTCATATTTTTATGCTTAACATAATAAAATTATTTGAAATTCAATAAATCATTAAAAATAAAATTAATAATTTTACTATGTTTTTCAAAATTTATGCGAGATTAATGTAAATATAAAGATTTAGTTTCTTCTATGTCAAATATTAATATCACAAGCAAGGGGAAGGTCTGGCTCGACCCTAATGAGGTCAGCGAGATTTCCATGGCAAACTCTCGTAAGCACTGTCCCTCTATTTTCTGCAGTTTTCTTTCGATCAGTGTGTTGCACACCCCCTTCCCTTTATCTTTAATCAACCTCTACGATGTGTTCGAACCTTAAGATTATGATTAGGATTTAGCCTTCCCGAATCATGCTTTTCTTTGGATATTTCTGCGAGCAATTCGGTAAGATTCAAAGATTGCCTCGAGCTCTGATAATTGTATGGAGAGAGCTGATGCGTTATCCTTGCCCTTTTGATGTATCGCTCTATTAGTATTTCGTTTACTGCCGTATTTGCTGACAACTATGAATTTAACTTATCCCACAATTTGAGTTTCAGTTTCTTCATAAGAAGGTTAAAATCTGTAAGTTGTTGGAAAATTATAATCTTGTATTACTGTGTGCTAAATTCTGAGAAGGTTCACATGAAGTGTTTGCTTATATGTAAAATGCTGTTGGTTTATTAAATTGCAGGCCAAAACATTAGGAAGTTGGTAAAGGATGGTTTTATTATTAAGAAACCTATGAAGATTCACTCCAGATCTCGTGCTAGACGCATGGCAGAAGCAAAGAGGAAGGGACGCCATTCTGGATATGGTATGGCTTAAATGTTTTTCTAGAGCTTGACAGCATTTGGGGGATGAAACCGTTAATGTTGTAATTGATTTCAAAATCTTAAATTCTTGCAGGTAAGCGCAAGGGTACTAGGGAGGCTAGGCTACCCACCAAGGTTCTGTGGATGAGGAGGATGAGGGTTTTGAGGCGTTTGCTTAGGAAATACCGGGAAGCTAAGAAAATTGACAAGCACATGTACCATGATATGTATATGAAGGTGAAAGGAAATGTTTTCAAGAACAAGAGAGTTCTGATGGAGAGTATCCACAAGTCTAAGGCAGAAAAGGCAAGAGAAAAGACATTGTCTGACCAGTTTGAAGCCAAGAGGGCGAAGAGCAAGGCGAGCAGGGAGAGGAAGATTGCTAGAAGGGAGGAACGTTTGGCTCAGGTGACCTAATATCGTATTGCAATAATTCCCTTTGATATGAATTGTATTTTTTAGCTGCTTAAAACTTTTTGCCGAGTGTTTTTACCCTTAATATGATTGCTTTTGCAATTGGTTCTTGGCTTCCATTTATCAATTTATAGCTAAATGTTATTATTATGCAAGTTGTCTCACCAGCATATGTTTGCTGTCTGGTGTCTGAAACCGTTCTTTTGCTCATTGGTCTAAAGTAAGGATGAGTGCCCATTTCATCTGCACATTTTAAACAATATCTTTGCATGTTTTACTAGCAAATTTAGATGTATGGATCTGAATATGTATCTTTCAAATTTCAGCACTGAAATTTATACATGGTCAACTGTGCTTCCCTGATAATGTATTCATTTGAATATTTACGTATTATATTAACTCTTTAGTTACCTAGGTTTTGTGGGATGCGTTCTACTACTTGCATTGAAAAATTTAGCCATTTTGCGTCACCATTCCTTTGTTTTTGAGTTTCTAAGTGGCACAAAAAGTGAGGTTTTCTTTTCTTGTATAATCGTCGATCTAGTTTCCTTACAAGTCATTAAACACTTATAGGAGTTTTTACTTTTATTTCTGATCATTTGATTTTAGCTTTTCAAGTTTGTTTCAGTAAATTTTATATTACTAAGTAGTTGCTTTGGATTTTGTCCTACTTTGAATGGCATTTATATTCAAGCAAGGTAGGTTTCGTGCTTGAACCTTGTACGCCCATCTTTTTTTCTCTTTCCTCTCTATAGCATGATTATAGAAGTTGTTTCTTAGGTAATGGTACTTATCAGTTATCCTTAAATTGTAATCTTTAGCAATCAAATGAAGAACTCTTTTAGCTTAAAAAGACTAATTGATGCAGTACGTTTTCAGAAGTGTACTGTTACTTTAGGGTTCCAATAATCTAAATAAACTCAGAATGTTAATAAATGGAAATATTGGATTTGTACATGACTGTTATTAACTTTATTTTTACTTGTATGAATTTTCTGCATTTTCCTGCTTACTCATAAGTGATGTTTTTGAAACAGTTTCTATCCCACAAAGGTCCTATTTGCATTCGCAGCCTTGTTTATCTGTCTCTTAGAATGCCGTGAAACTTCAAAATTAATTATTCCCCAACATAATTTAAAATTATAATTATCATTTTTATTCTTATAAATATTCCTTATTATCAAATGTGATTTCTAAGAAATATAAATTTCTTTGGAAGCACAAAATTCGATTTGCTGAGGGCTTTTAGTGTTGTATGGTGCTTTGGGTGTTTGGTGATCATTTTACCTTAAAGTTCGTCATGTGTTTTTGAAAGCACTAGTGAACAAAAATAGGTGGTTTGGACAATAACGATGTTGTTGATTGCCAAGTTGTGCATGACAAAGTTGAAAATGTAAAGATGGATGCTAGAAAGGCTAGATTGAGCATTATTATATTTGATTGATGATAATAGTAATATATATTGAAGATAAGTTATAAGAAATCTTATTAAAGGTGGAGCCACCCTTCATTCACGTTGGCACTTTGGCAAGGCTAGTCCAGAACCATAATTCAGACCTCCTAGGAGGTCATAAAGGTGTTCCTAGACAAGGGTTGTGCCTTAAGGCACTAGGCAATAAGGCAAAACATATTGCCATTCCTAGCCAAGGGTTCTTCCTTAAGGAACTAGGCAATAAGGCAAAACATATTGTCTTAATATGAGAAATGTGTAGTAATTTGAAACATGCTTTTCTCATGAGAGAGGAGTTAACCTAAGGGCATTAATTTTGGTAAACTAATCCTTTTTTGGTCTGTAGATCGTATTATAAGTCTTAGCAATAGTGCAACATTCTCATACAAGCATATTTGTTACATGTTCTCAATTTTACTATGCTTAAATTGCCATTTTTAAGGGTTATTGCCATTTATGACATCTTAGGTTGAGCAATGAGGGTATTCCTACTTTCAATCTTGTTTGATTCTCAAAGCCTTACATCTTGAGGTTTTATTTGGTACAATTATTCTAATTTTGTGCTTTGTGTTATATGAAAGGAAAATTGCATTAGAATTAGTGATGCATAAGCTTGTCCAGATACTTATATGAGATTAGAAAAAAAATACACATTGGTTATTATTAAGTTTTTTTTCAATATAAACCAAATTTGAACATTTAGATAGCATCATAGCATAGAATTTTAAGCAAGATAGTTCAATTAAGAAGATTGTTTTGAAAGTTTTAGCAGTCTAAAAATAGATTGTACATTGTTAATGAGACTTGTTGGTGGAGTGAAAAGGTATAATGGGTTATTAAAAATGAAATATACTTTTAAGACCAAATTTTAAAAATGAGCATGTTTAAAGCTTAATTAAGCAAAAGAAGCGTGATCATTAAAAAAAATTAATAAGGAGCAAAACACCAAATAATTGGTATTTTCTATAGAAAATGATAAATAATTAAGAAAACGTCAAATTATTTGGCGCTTTCCATAGAAAACACCAATTAATTTGGCATTTTTCATAGAAAATGCTAATTAATGGAGAAAAAGTCAAATCATTTGACGTTTTCTTCATTGGAGAGAGAAAGAGGGAGGGGCGGGAGGGAGAGAGAGAGGAGGGGTGGGAGAAAGATAGTAGAGAGGGAGAGGGAGGGGAGAGAGAAAGATAATATAGAGGGAGAGAGGGAGAGGGAGAGAGGTGACATGGGAGAGGAAAAAAATATTCTGTGCGTATACCGGACAAAGTCCAGAGACCAATCAGAATGCGCCACGTTATTTTTTTGCTCGGTACTGAGTGATGTGGCGCATTCTGGTTGGTCTCCCTCTCTCCCATCTTTTCTTTCCCCTCTCTCTCTTTCCATTGTCAACTCTCTCTCTCTCTCTCCAACTAAGAAAATGCCAAGTGAGTTGACTTTTTCTTCATTAATTAAAATTCTTTAATGAAAAATGCTAAATTAATTGGCGTTTTCATGAAAAACGTCAAATAATTTGACGTTTTCTTAATTATTTAGCATTTTTATAGAAAACGTCAAATTATTTGGTGTCGTTGCTCCTTTTTTAAATTATTTAATAATTATGCTTCTTATGTTTAATTACACATTAAACATGCTCCTTTTTAAAATTCGGCCTACTTTTAAAAGGTGGCAAAAATTGATTACTTCTAAGGTTTTTAATAAGTATAAGAAATTAAAAGTTTTTTAAAGATGATAATCAATAAAGTAAATTTTTTATGATTTATATGATAGGTTTGGTACTAAGGAGAAAATAAATAATATATATATATATATATATATAAAGGTAAGAGATTAGCTAACTATGGTTAGATATATTAAAAGTCAAGATAATATGATTATAAAAAAGGATGAAGACACTAAGAAAACAAAAGGGGGAACAAAACAAAAAAACAAAGAAAGATAGAAGAGGGGAGGAAGAAGAAAGACGATGGCTAGGAACAAAAGGGGGAACAAAAAAAATAAAGAAAGATAGAAGATAAAACGAGAGAGAAAAAATAAGAACTGCGAGCCTTGGACTCTTCCGAAGACTGACGGGTGATGCTTTTGCCCTTCTCCAAGGGACTTCAAGTCACGAGCCCGGACCCATCCTGCTGCTGGTGAAACTCCGATTCCGTCCCATAGGAATCTCACTAACGCTCTCTCACAAGAAGAACACAAGTGTGAACACAAATTTTTAATATCAATTCTTCATTATCATTATAATAGCTTAAGGCCCTATATATAGGCCACAACATAAGAAAAACTCAAAATTTCAAATTTGCCCCTTGGGCCACAACACTCACATAAACTATCCTAGGGGTAAAACAGGAAATACATCAAATAAGAATTAAAATGCAGAAAATAACTCATAATTGAAAATTTAAATAATGGCCGTCGATTTACAACGCCGCTTGTGATAGATGCGCCAAATCTTCGTACTGATGTCCGCATCATTCTCCCCAGGTGGGAGAATACTCGACTCCGTTGAGTAAGCATCACAACTGCTCATGTACAACTCTAGATTGTTATTTTGAAGCACTAAACCCAATGACCTTTTTGCAACGATTTTCAAACAGCCCCGATTGCCCACAATGTCAACTTGCTTGTTGCACTTTAGCTCGCCAATTATGAATGTCATTTCCAGAGCTTCATCCACATTCTCCGTTATAGGAGTTTTAACCGGGTCAGGAGAAACCTTTGCTTCTGTAGGAGTTGCAATTGAATCAACCAAATATCCCTCTGTATTATTTGCAGTCACGCATTCCTCCTTGCCAACCAATTCATCTTCTTCTTCATGTTCTTCCTTGATCGCCTTATGTTCCTCTTTGATTTGCACAGTGATTGGGAAATTAAAAGCTTCATTGGCCTCCATCCATTTGTCCGCTCTATCCCTTATCTCTCTGTCTCTTAGTGCCCTTTTTCTATCCTTTGAGGAAGGGGATCTTGCAGGTGTGTAAAGTGATGGGTCAGTCCTACCTCGCACTAGGTTATCGAGTCGTTCGATTGTTTGACGGTGGAAGTCTGCTAAGTCTGCTTGATTTTCCTTGAGATGTTGACTAATGGCGCCCAGTTGACTTGCCGCCCAGTTTAGAGTTCTTCCAAGTCGATCTTAGTCCATGCTCTGATACCAAACTGATGTAGAACAGGGAGGGAAGTAGTGGCAAGAACGAACTCCAAGCGCCCTCCCGAAAACCTGAAATAATTCCTTCTAGAAAATCTGAAATATATTTAGATTTCTTTCAGAAATTGGCTGTAGCTTTGGGAGGAAGAGGGCTCAATATTGTAATGAATTTGGAGAGCTTCTAGTGGAGAAATTCCCACGTGATGGCCTTGGAAGATTTCAGCCTTGATGGTGAAGAGAAAAAAAAACTGAGAAGAAATTCAGATTTTGGAGAAAGAGATAAGAGAATAGCCTCGAGCCTCTTTCTAACAATCTGAAAAATTATTTCAGATTTCCGGTCCAGAAATCTGAGAGGAGATCTCATATTCTAGTTAGTAAGGAATTGAAAATTGGAACAAGGAATTACAACAGCAATTGCATTTGAAGTAGGAGAGAGGGAGAGAGGGGAGAGACGGGTGACAGGAAAAAGAGGGAATAATAATGTGTTTTTTATTTTGTTTTGTTTTGTTTAGCTTCAATTATCTTTGTTTTTGTTTTGTTTCTTTTATTGTCCCCGTAGTCGTATTCATCTTGTCATCTTTCCTCCTCCCCGCTCAACCCCTTAGCCAAACCTCCATACCAAGCTCCACGAATTTTCCCCATAGCCGCCGGCTACCTTCCCCCATTAGCTCCTCCACCGCCGGCCATTCTTGTTTGTCTCCATGAATGAGGAGTCGATGTCATCTTAAAGCTTACTTAAAGAGTTCAAATAATTTAGGAAATTATTTTCATATTCAAATTTTGAATTTCAATTAATTTCCTAAATTAGAAAGCTATTTTAGGAAAGTATTGAATCTCATTCATGATGTAATTCAAATTTAATTTGGGTGATTTAATTTTGGGCGGTTTTTAAAATTCAAATCCAACTAATTTGAAATTTGAAATCTTTCCTAATTTGCCATTCCATTTTTTAGACAGTTTTAAATGACTTCTATTTGAATTTCAAATTGAAATAGGACTGAATTATTTCTTTCATAAACCCCAAACCCATATTAAGTATTCACAATCTAATGCATTAAAACCCCTATTCCCCCTTGCATGCCGCCAGCCCACCTCACCTCCACCTTGGCATTCACTCATATTTATTTCCTTTTCTCCCTATTTGCTCTAGCCGAAATATTCAAAAGGTTCAATTTGAACTTTCAATTCAAATTGGATTTAATACCATGCTTTCCTAATTCCAATTTCCAAATCAATTTGCCTTAATTTACATCTCCCGTAACTCCTCAATTAATTCCCTTATCTAAGGAATTAATTAAGGAATTCAAAATCCATCCCTGACTCCTCCCCTCACCCCCTCATTCCAGCCGGCCCCTTCTCTCCCTCTCTCCCATTTCACGTGTAATTGCTACTGTAACTCTTGGTTCCAATTCACAATTCATACTACTTGAATATGAGATTTATCTCTCAGGTTTTGAATAAAAACCTGAAGAAAATTTCAGATTTTGTGAGACAGTTGGAGTTTGTCCATCTTCCATAGCAAAGCGTGACCCGTTCTACATCAGCTTGGTATCAGAGCATGGACTCGGATCGACTTGGAAGGACTCTAAACTGGGTGGCAGGTCAACTGGGCGCCATTAGTCAACATCTCAAGGAGAGTCAAGCGGACTTAGCCGACTTCCACTGCCAAACAATCGAACGACTCGATAACCTAGTGCGAAGTAGGACTGACTCACCTCTTTACACACCTTCAAGATCCCCTTCATCAAAGGATAAAAAAAGGGCACTAAGAAACAGAGAAATAGTGGATAGAGTGGACAAATGGATGGAGGCCAATGAAGCTTTCAATTTCTCAATCACTGTGCAAATCAAAGAGGAACCTAAGGTGATCAAGGAAGGACATGAAGAAGAAGATGAATTGGTTGACAAGGAGAAATGCGTGACTACAAATAATGCAGATGGATACTTGTTTGACTCAATTACAACTCCTACAGAAACCAAGGTTTCTCCTGACCCTTAAAACTCCTATAACGGAGAATGTTGATGAAGCTCTGGAAGTGATATCTATAATTGGTGAGCTAAAGTGCAACGAGCAAGTTGACCTTGGGGGCAACCGGGATTGTTTGAGAATCGTTGCAAAAAGACCATTGAGTTTATTGTTTCCAAATAACAATCCAGAGTTGTACATGAGCAGTTGTGATGCTTACTCGACGGAGTTGAGTATTCTCCCACCTGGGGAGAATGATGTGCACATCAGTACGAAGATTTGACGCATCTATCACAAAAGGCGTCTTAAATCGACGGCTATAATTTAAACCTTCAATTATGATTTATTTTTATGAATTTTAGTTCTTAATTAATGTATTTCCTGTTTTACACCTAGGATAGTTTATGTGAGTGTTATGGCCCAAGAGGCAATTCTGTAATTTTTGATTTTTCTCATGTTGTGGCATATATATAGGGCCTTTAGCTATTGTAATGGGATAAAGAATTGATATTAAAAATTTGTGTTCACATTTGTGTTCTTGTGAGAGAGCGTTAGTGAGATTTCTATGGAGAGGAATCAGAGTCTTCACCAGCCGCAGGATGGGTCCGGGCTCGTGATTTGAAGTCCCTTGGAGAAGGGCAACGGATCACCCATCAATCTTTGAAAGAGTCCGAAGAGTTGAAACAATTAAGAGGAGGGAGACGGTGAGAAAGAAAATAGAAAATCTGAAGAAAATTCCAAGTGAGGCTAAGCAGGATTTAGGAAATAATTCCAAAAAAAAAGTTGCGGAGGAATTAAATTAAAGGTGGGGACGTGGGGTGTTCAGCCAAGATACGAATTCTCAATTTTGGCAATAAATCCAAATAATCCATTAGGGGCCGGTGGCATGAGGTAACAGAGGAGCATTAAAAGAGAGGATTTAAGGCTTCTTAAAGTGGTTTAATGAGTTAGGAAAGTAATGAAATAAATCCGATTTCAATTTAAAATTCAAATTGATTTAAATTAAGTAGTTTCCTAAAATAAGATGACAAATTAGGAAAACTTTTCAATTGTCAAATTTCATGAATTTGAATTTGAAAGCTAGATTAAATATTTTCCTAATTTAGGCGAATTAAATTAGGAAAGAAATTTGAATTTTAAACAACTTGAATTTCAAATTAATTCCTAATATCATGCACCCCTAATTAGGAAAACCAAGAAGAGAGGGGAAAGGATGAGGCCGGCGGCTAGGGAGCCATGGCCGGCGGTTTGGAGGACTTTCTGGGGAGATGTGGCCGGCGGCTTATGGTGGAAAAAGGAGACGACGATGGTGGACGTAGGTGGAGGATGACGACGACGGCTAGGAACAATAAGAAGGAACAAAAACCAAACAAAGAAGAGATAAAAAAACGAAAGATAGAAGATAAAACGAAAGAGAGAAAATAAAAACCGCGAGCCTCAGACTCTTTCGAATACTGACGGGTGATCCGTTGCCCTTCTCCAAGGGACTTCAAATCACGAGCCCGGACTCATCCTGCGGCTGGTGAAGACTCCGATTCCTCTCACATAAACTATCCTAGGGGTAAAACAAGAAATACATCAAATAATAATTAAAATGCAGAAAATAACTCATAATTGAAAATTTAAATAATGGCCGTCGATTTACGACGCCGCCTGTGATAGATGCGTCAAATCTTCGTACCGATGTCAGCATCATACACCCTCGCTGTACTTTAGCTTTGGTGTTTTCATACCTTTCTACTCTTGTGGCTCATGCTCAATGCCTCTAAACCATAGGCGACCATTTGTGTTGTGTTCCTTTGTTTATTCAATTAAAATTACTACAGTTAATCCTTTCCCAATGAATGAGTTGAATTCAACCCTACTTTGCTTAGAATATTTGAGAGGAGACGCCCCATTATTGCTCGTCAGCCCCATGGATGTTACAAGTTAAAGCTTTATTATGTTAGTAGATTGAATCCTTCGAGACGAATAACCATGAGATCTGATTAAGTTCACTTAAATTCCCCCCAGCATTTTTCATTCAATCATACTCAAATTTAACTACATGCAAATCTAACATTGTGCCTAAGCATCCTTTCTTTAGAGCAAAAGGGGTAACTAATTATGAAGGTTTGCACCCATTAGAAGTCTCAACCTAGATCTAATGTATGATTGTTAGCCTCTCTATTGGGCATTCTATGTCCAGTGAGCATTGCTTCGATAATTTTTCAGCTATTGCAGAAAAATCCCCAGTCTTCTACAAGAGGGTTTGGCTAAGATAGCAGAGACACCTATTGTTGAGGATCGTTTTTGTTTGAAAAACATGGTTCAAAATGTTGAACAAGAACTAAAATGAGAAACTACAGCTTCATTTGGGACGGCTGTCTTACTGCTTCTTAAAGCGGCTTTATAGTTAAAAAAATTTAATTTTTGTACTAAAAAGCTACTTAAGAAGCAGGAAGAAAGCCCGTCCCAAATGAAGCCTAAATTGGCATTTCAACTCCCCTCAATCAGAGCATTTATTTATGATTCATTGCTGACTATCATTTGTAATTCATCCTTCTTATTCGACTCTCTTCCTACTGCTAATTTTTGGAGAATAACTATCTAAAAAAAGTCTTTAGCAATAATTCTGACTTTTTTTCTTCCCTCCTAGGGCCCTGGAGAAAAAGCACCACCTGCAGTAGCAGCTACAGCTCAATCATCCGAGTAAGTCTTCTTTTTAACATCCTATGTTATCACTCAGGCTTCGTTTGAGACTGCTTTTTTAGTGCTTTTTAAAGCAGCTTTTTAGTACAAAAATTAAAAGTTTTTACTAAAAAGCTGCTTTAAGAAGCAGTAAGAAAGTTGTCTCAAATGAAATCTTAGGCTTCGTTTGGGACGGCTTTTTTATTGCTTTCTAAAATGGAGTTTTAGTACAATTTTTTTAATTTTTGTATTAAAACTCCGTTTTAAAAAGCAGTAAAAAAACTGTTCCAAACAAAACCTTAGTAATCTAGGATAAAGCAAGCACTCAGTACTTGTTTTGTTGCAGCTCTCTCCCCAAGAAAACAAAGAAGTGAGCTTAGCACTGACTGAGACGATATTCTGAAACATGGAAATTAAGTAGATTTTTACAGAGTCTGGTAGTTCTTAACAGTCTAGACTATGTGAAATATATTTTTGATATTTTCCCCACCCTTTTATCAAACTATGAAACAGTGTATGGAGATAATGCATGTTGATTTCAAAACCCAGTTTTTATTTATTTATTGTTACTGTGATCTTAATTTCTTTTAGTTTCAGCTCTGACATCTCTGTTCAGCTTATGGCTTTCATGCTGATGACTTCAGGTGAAGTAGCAGAATTAAGTAACTTTGTATTATAGTGTTTTTTGGGCATATTTGGGTTTCAAGATTCAGGCTCTGTTTGGAAAAGCTTTCTTACTGCTTAAACTTAAAGCAGCTTTTTAAGTGTTTTTCTAATCTCTTTGGCCTTTAGTGAGGCTGTTAATGATAGTTAACGGGGTGTTATATTGCATAAATAGTAAAATTTAAATATTAAATACATTAATGATATAATTTTAATAAACCTCTTAATACCATTTTGTGCCAAGAATCATGATGGCATCAAGGAATTGAGCAATGATTTCTGAATTCTTAGTTCGTGCATAAGTTTACATATACTAGTTTTATTGCACGTGCATTAAATACACGTGACTAAAAATTTAGAAATCTTCATATTATTAAAATGTAATAACATTATCATTTTTGAAAAATAAATTAAATTTATTTTCATAAGTAATTATAATAACTACTTATTTTAATCAAGAAATAGATATTTTTGTTAAAATTATGGTAGAGAAAATATATTAATATTATATTACAATTTAATATTGAAAAATACATTGTTTATCTTTATAGAATTAATGATGCAATGAAATAAATAGGAGCCATGAGTTGATAAGAGGATGAGCTCGAAATATATCAACACAACCAAAATTTCATTAATATAGCAATAAACAACTCAAACTAATAAGAGTTGAATTAAATTCCTTAAATTTTAATTTGATTCATAGACTTTTCATTTGACCCTTCTCAAATTTCTATCCTTTTTAGATAATCACTTAAACATCATGGAGGAAGAAAAGAAGATATTACAATATGCTAGATGATAGAACTTCATAGCCAATATCAAAGCTCTATTATTTCCAATTCAAGTAACATCTCAAATAATGGAGATGGCATAGTCCAATGCATCCATCAGGAAATTTGCAATCACGAATTATATTTTCTAATAATAATCTTGTTTTGAGTGAGAAAGATAATACAAACTTGCATCTCTTTGCCAAAGTTATATTTTCTATTAATGACAAGTTCCACAGCAAGCATTAGAACGATGACTCTGACATCTCCAATGATTGCAAAGTGAACATAGCTCAATAAGTCAATTTTATGAATTGGAAACATGGAGTATGATTGATAAATTTGTTAGAAATCCAAACATTTGATGAACAAAGTACAATTTAATATTAGTGAATCTCTAGATAAATTGTTATTCATACTGTCATACATCATAAAATCAATATGATAGACAACCAACAAAAAAGCATTTGAATTTAATAAAAGCAAATATCATGAAAATAATTCCTCTGAGAACCTTAATGCCCATCCTAAAAATACCTCCACTTATTCCAAAATCTTCGACAAATCTAATTATGAATAAAATATTAGAATGAATTATATCAACCTTTTAATGCAGAGTCTGAACCCATCTTGTCATAGTCCTCCTTTTATAAAGCACAAAAGTATGTGGTACTTGATAAATCATGTCAAGGGATAAGAATTTATTTGAAGTACGTCAACTTCATGTCTTCATGTACAGTTATGCTAATTGGAACTAAGATGAGTGGAACTACAAAGTTTTAAAAAACATGGTAAATTGGAAAATAAAAGACACCAATTGGTCAAGTTCAGGAAAGCCTTTAAGTCATTCCAAAAATAAACCACTTGTAGCTCCCACAACACATAAGAATTAATCTCAAATACTGCAAACATATAACAGTCTGCTACCAATACAAACTTTAAAAATAAAAGTATAATGGGCAACAAAAGCCATTACCAATTAGACAAAATAAAAATTAAATGAGGGAAAAGCAAGGCTTGATTATACTAAATTACTGTATGAAATAACTGTTAACTAAGTATCTATCTGCAATTAAAAACCTGCAACAAGGATAAAAAATCCACTGCTCATCTAACATAAAAAAGGGAATCAAGTCGCTTACAATCTAAATGATCGATAATGCATCAGAAGAAGCAAAAGAAACAAAGCAGACAGAATTCATTATCATAAGGCTGACCCCAACTAATCAAAATAAAGGTAGTTGACGATCAAAAGATAGCATTTTTGAATAATATAATGCACATAGACCACAAATCTGAACAAGCTATGAAAGAAATGTGCTCCCATACTCTTCCAACATCCAGTAACTTCGTCTCTGAAAGTTCTCATCATCTTCTCTGTGTGCATAATAGCAATGCAAAACGTCTACGCTTCAAGCCTGGAATTTTTTACATGTTGAAGCAGCTTATTACTCTTGAGAAGGTAAGTACTTAGGAGAAGTAGATCAAGCAGTTTGATAACTATATATTAAGTTTATTACTCTTAAGCAGTAGATCAAGAAGTAGATGAAGCATCTTATTACTCTTAAGTTTTTGGAGCGGATTCAACGTATTAAGGAGTATGATTTTGCATTGAACACGGATCAAGCAGTAGGTAAAATCCTTATGGAAAAACTAAGAAAGCTAAGCATGTTTGATAACTGTATAGCCATTTGAAAAGCAGTAACTTCACAGCCGACCAAAATTATAGGTTAATGGTTTGCAATAAGACATTTCAAAGCCTCACAATATACAATGTAATACAAACAAACCCTCAACCTTTTTCAAAGCCTCATAATATAAAATTTTTTTTATGATGTTATCTCAAACATCATATCACAAAATAAATATATCAACACAAATTTTAGTAAACATAACACAAACACAAAATAAATATATAAAATTTAAAATCTTCAAAAAATAAATTTAAAACTTCTTATAAATATGTTTAAGTCAAAATAAATGATGCATGTAAAGTATGACCACAAATATAAAAGATTTTACAAAGTAATTTGATATTGTAAAGAGGTTAAAAATGATATTGTTGCTTTAGATAGTTCAACTTAATTTTTTTTTTAATAGTACCCAATCATTTATTTTGATTAATATGCAAGTTAATGTGAAAATTATTTTGATTGTATGGATTTAGCTTTATTGCTACACGCATGAGGCAATAAAGATTTGTCCTAAATAGATCCTTACTCTGCCCTATTTGTCCTAAAGTTTATGTTGTTTTTCTGTTTTCCTAAGGCTAGCCATTTTACTGCTTTTAAGAAGATGTGTGTGATATTCTATCAGATCATGTGACAGTCTTAATTCTAGCGTGTTTTCAACTTCTTTCGACAAGAAGCCAGATAAGTTAACAATCTCATTAGATTGTGACTCTGGTTTACTACAAATGCACATTTTTTAGTTACAAATTTTCCTTTTCCAACAAAGCTATAATGTCCTCAGCTTATGGCAACATCTATTTGAAGGAAATCTAATATCCATCATTGTTTTCATATTTCACAAATACCAATAAACCATTATCATCATCCTCCATTTCTACAATATATGATTTCCCATCGTTCCTCAAGTGTTGCAAAAACATTCCACATTAACTACTGGAAAGTAAATATCTCTTGAATTATTTAAGAAGCTCCCATGGCCATTAGTTTTCAATTCCACTACCATTTTTAACAAGTTCAAAATAATCAATGAATTCTAAAAGATGGAAGTTGAATCTGTCTGATTAACTCTTACAGACTAAGCTTTTTCGACAATATTTTCTTTTGGCGTCTTCTAAACGAGCTAATGAACCTCAAATAAAAACAAATCATATCCAATAAAATCAACTATTGATTTGAGGCCAATGCTATAATAACAATTAAAATCTCTCTGTTAAGCATTTCCTGGTATAAACATTCACCAATTTTATGTCAATTCTAACACCAACATAAATTAGATTATATCTTCAGCGGACAGGATTTAAATTTACTTCAAGAGTGAAACAGGGTTAGGTACTTTTGGTGAAACAGAGGCACTCTGAGATGTTCTCAGAGCAAAATTAGGGCCCCTGGGAAAGAAATTTTTTGCTGCATTGTGTTGTCATACTTCGCTTTATAAAGGTGCTATGTGGTGAAATAATTTATCTATATCATAATATTTTATATTGGGTTTGTTTTAACATGATAAGATCATTCATCATCCCCTTTTTTATGGAATTTTCTATAAAATTTATGTACAGGTGATAGAGTTTTGTGGCTATGAGAAGTAGTGTATCTTGAAGCTAAAGATGTGTAATAACATAATTTGTTGCTATGAAAAAAAAAACGTAACTACATTATAGTAAAAAACGTTATAATATTTAGAAAATAACATAATTTGTTGCTATGAAAAAAAAAAAACGTAACTGCATTATAGTAAAAAACTTAATAATTTTTAGAAGGAAATTGTTTTCTTTGTTTTTTTTTTCTATCAGGAAGTACATTTGGATCATGGGTGGGCTATATCATGTGACAATTATCAAGTTTAATGGCATACACATTAACATTCAGTAATGTGTTGTTGATGTCTCTTTCTAGTAAGAATTTGTGAGCAACCAAACAAGATGAAGAGCATAACATAGTGAATTAAAGCAAGATAAAAAAATGTTCTAAGTAAAGT
Source organism: Dendrobium catenatum (assembly GCF_001605985.2). Lineage (NCBI taxonomy): Eukaryota > Viridiplantae > Streptophyta > Magnoliopsida > Asparagales > Orchidaceae > Dendrobium > Dendrobium catenatum. The sequence goes on along the minus strand of NW_021415225.1, from coordinate 1,171,424 downwards.
GCACATAAATGTAATTAAAAGTTGAGATCCTTTGAAGCCAGAAGAGTAGATATCCAAGAACAAAGTGCAAATAACAAAAGGAGAATAGGTGAGGAAAGCTTAAGTTCGTTTTTGATGATGCGAACCGTTTCCCAAGGATGGAGAGGGATAAAAGCTTAGACAGTCACTTAGAGAGTTTAGAACCGTTTCTGAAGGGTTCAACACTTTCATTACATGAAGATGTGTTATAGAAGTTGAAGAGATCTAATCGAGAAGCCGATTGTGGGACGAATCTATGGTAAGTTACAGAGGAAACGGAGGTCTCGACAGTTACAGTAAGGAGATGCGTACCACCTTAACGAGAGAGAAAGAGTAGTAGTGACCGAACGATGTAAAGACCGTAAGAAGATACAAACCGTAACTATGGAAAGCTAGGGCAGACGATGGTAGTGCCAGGCGGACTAAAGAAAGGTAACGGAGGAATCCTGAGAGCCGTGATTAGTAACGAAATAATGTCAGGATTAATTACCACAGGAAAAAAACATACCTCAGGTAATAAATTTTAATTATAATTAACATAGGAAATTAAAAAAAATATAACTGCTAATGATATAAATGTTTGGCCATTACGTCAACCTTTAATTAAATGTTTGGCCATTACGATATTTAGAATTAACTTGATTTAATTCTAATTCAATTAGAGATTCGAACAGTCAAATTATATTGAATTTATTATTAATTAAGTAGAACATTACTGTGAGACCTCGTTCCCTTACTGTTTCTCTCTAGATTGGATTTTCTCCCAGGATCGTCCGGGACGATATTGAGATCGTCCAGGCCGATCTGTACTGTTCAAAATATCGTCCTGAAAATAGTTCTGGGAACTGTCCAGGCCGATGATTTTAGTCTGATCGTCCCAGGACGATCTGGCGATCGGCCGGGCCGATTAGCTTTATGATATAAGAAAATCAGCTCGTTTTGAATATTTCACACTAAACATTTAAAGATTGATGATAATAAAGAGTGGATATTAATGATTTCAAAAAATTAAATATATAATATCTGTAAATTAAAAAAATTTAAGAAAATATTAACCGCTTAAATATTTAATAATCTTAAAAAAGGCACCAAACATAACCCAACAAATGGGGCAAATTATTGCATCCGGTCACCCGATGCGGAGAATAGGTTCGAACATCCAATAAAAATTTGTCACGTCACCTGTGCTTTTTGACTGCGCTTTTGACTTGCGCTTTGATTGCGCTGTTTGACTTGCGCTTTGACTTCGCTTTACCTGCACTTTACCTGTGTTTTGCCTGTGCTTTATCTACGCTTTAACATGTTTAAGTTAAAATAATATTTTATTAATATCCAAGCCTATCTACCCGTTCGGTTACAGGATGCAATAATTTGACGAACAATGGATGGAGACTTATCATTGTTCCCATTGGTCCCAATCGAGAGTTACACCATCGCGCTTCTCGCCTGAAGCCACGGCCCTTCCAAGATTCAAACTTCAAGCAAATCTCTATTCTCTTCTACAGAGATGCTGCTCCATGAAACAGCTCAAGCAGCTCCAAGCTCAGCTCACAAGCCATGGACTTCTCTCCGACACCCTCACCCTCTCCAGCCTCATCGCCTTCTGCTCTCTCACCCCTTCCGGCGACCTCAACTATGGCCGCCAACTGTTCGACCGCGTTGCCTTCCCCAACCGATTCATGTACAATACATTAATTCGAGGTTACTCTAACAGCGATACAAAAATGGAGTCTTTCGTCCTCCTCCGCAGAATGATGGCACAAGGTTTATTGCCCAACAACTTCACCTTTCCATTTGTTCTCAAATCTATTGCTGAAAAATCAACCCTTGAGGACTCGTTTGTGCTACACTCCATGATAATTAAGACTGGTTTTGCATCGCAGGTTGTCGTTATGAATGCCCTCCTTCATGTTTATGTTGTTTCTGGGCATGTTTGTTGTGCGCATAAGGTGTTTGATGAAATTCCTCAAAAGAGTATTGTTTCATGGAATTCAATGATTGATGGTTATTCTCAGATGGGTGATTATAGAAGCGGATTTGAGTTGTTTAAAGTTATGAGAGGTTTGGGTTTGGAGGCTGATGAGTTCACTCTAGCCAGCTTGCTTTCAGTTTGCGCGCAATCGAGAAATTTGGAACTGGGCAGGGGTTTACATCATTTCATTGTGATGAATCGCGTCAATAAAGATTTGATTGTAAACAATGCTTTGGTAGATTTGTATGGAAAATGCGGGGAACTGATTTTGGCTCAGGCATGTTTCGATAGGATGCCGGTGAGAAATGTGGTGTCTTGGACTTCACTCTTCCAAGGTTATGCGAAGAATGGCTTGCTCGATCTTGCTAGGTCCCTTTTTGAACAAATGCAAGAAAGAAGTATTGTTTCATGGAATGCAATGATGGATTGTTATATCAGCAGTGATCAGTGTCAGGAAGCATTGCTTCTTTATGAGCGGATGAAGATCTCAGGTATTGTCCCAGATGAGGTAACTTTGATCAATGTTCTTTCTGCTTGTAGCCAGATTGGAAATTTAGTTGTTGGTAAGATAACTCATGAATACATAGTTCAAAACTTCACAAATCCTAGTCTCATCCTGCTGAATTCTATTATCGACATGTATGTGAAATGTGGCCATCTGGATGTTGCCTTAAGCCTATTTAATATGATTGAAAAGAAGAATGTAGTATCATGGAATGTAATGATTGGTGCTTTAGCAGTCCATGGGAATGCTTTAGATGCTATTGAACTCTTTAGAAGAATGACAGGTTATGGATTCTCTCCTGATGGAATTACATTTGTTGGTGTATTATCTGCATGTAGCCATGGAGGTTTACTAGAACTTGGCCACCATTATTTTGAAGCCATGGATGTTGTCTATAATGTTCGACATGAAATCGAACACTATGCTTGCATGGTTGATCTGTTTGGTCGTAGCGGATATATCGGTAGAGCGATCGAGTTCATAATACGAATGACGATGAAACCCGATGTTGTTATATGGGGTGCTTTGCTTGGAGCTTGCCGGATTCATGGTGATTTGAGGACTGGCTTACAGGTAATGAAACAACTACTGGAGCTGGAAGTTTACAGCTCTGGGTTATTTGTGCTTCTGTCAAATTTGTTTTGTGAGATGCAGAGAAGGGAAGATGTGATGAAAGTTAGAAAGCTGATGAATGAGGGAGGGGTGAAGAAAGTTGAAGGAAGGAGTTTAATTGAGGTAGGTGGCAAGATTCATGAGTTCCTTGTTGAGGACTTCAGGCATGAGAGCTCAAGCAACATTTACTTTCTTATGGATCAATTGACAGATCATATAATGTCTTCAGTTTCATTTTCAAGCTCTTTGGAGACATTATTACTCACAGAAGAATGAAAAGTTCTCCATTTCTTGTGGACATTGTTTCTATACTATGGTAGTAACCATGATGACTAATAATTCAAGGCTTTAATCGATTGATTGGATTGAAATATCATCAACAGGAAGATCAAAATTTTTTCTTATAGAGCCAATCGGAGGTGTTCATGGTTTCAAGGACATGACCAATGTATGTTGGAAGAAGAAAGATAATTCTGTGCTGACGCCGAACGCAACTCTACATCCGGATACTAATCAGAATGAGCTACGTCAGCGATACCGAGCCGCGGGCTTAGGTACCCGGATGGGGTTCCGCTTCCGCACATAATAAGTTTTCCATCAGATGGGGATCAGATCTTAGGAGCAAGTGGAAACAAGACATTTCCAAGCTTGAGATAGACCTATCAGCTACTTTATGACTAGTAAATGTGATAAAACAGTAAGGGAAGGCTAATTTGTTAACCTTTTATTAAGAAAACCATCCTTATGGTGTTAAGTGTTATATACTTAGGATTTGTTTGACACTCAATCAAAGAGTTAGGGGTTGATTGGGATCAGTTCTAATGTTATTTTTATTTTTGTGTTTTTAATTTAATTTTATTTATATTTTGATTTGAAATATAATGTTATGATTTAATGAATTTTTTTATTTTTTTAAATATTAAATAAATTGATTTATGTGGTGATAGTGATGTTTGCCAATGACTTATGCTGTTGTTGATAATGATTAAAGTTAGAAGTGTCAATATTTGACACGACCCGAAAACCCGACCCGAATCCAACCCAAAAATTTTGGGGGTTCGGGTTAGGGATTTTGACACAGTTGTAAAATCGAGTCGGGTTTGGATTGATCAGGAACACGAAATCAACTGGGCTTATACGTTTTTCATTAATTTAAGAGGGTTTTAAAATATTATTATGAATTAAGTAAATGTTATTTCCAAAAAATAATAAACTATGTTGCTCAAATTGAATTAAACTTTATTTATTTTAAATTCATTGAAGTAAATTTTATCTTAATTTGATTTAGGTTTAAATAGATCAAATTAAAAAAAAAAAAAAAGTAAAACATACCCAAAGCAGGTAAGGTTCAGGTTGACTCAGACCTGAAGACGGTCGGGTTCTGGTCCAAAAGATTGACCTGTTTGCAAAAACGGGTCGGGTCGTATAGTACCAGGTCAATTCCATGTTGAATTTGAAACCGACCCGTGATCTGTTTTTGACAGCCCTAATTAAATTTGCCTAAAAATAGTGGAGGGTGATAAATATGATTATTTTTAAAAATATCTAAAACAACTAAAAATTATTTTGAATATTTGTAATAGCAACTTGATTTATTTTTTAAATAAAAAAATATATATACACTAATGTACTAAACAAACATATTAAAAAAATAATAATTCCAAAAACACCCAATTTTAAACCCCATATTTCAAATATAGGCCAATAATGCACTCAATCAATCAGCCTGCTTCAAAAGGTTTTCAAAAGGTTTCCTTTTTTCACGTAGTATTTATTGAACTTAGTTTGGTCACGTGATCGGCACGTTTTGATCTCACGCTCTGGTGCTCAATTCATGATTCAATTAATAAACTGTTTATCGTAACGGTATCGGATGAAACCCGTCCATTTCCTTATCGGTGAAAATGACTGTAATACCCTTTGACTCATTAACCTGCTTAAGGATTGTGCCGGTATCGGCCAAAACCGGTACATTTCCTTAACGGTTACTAATGAATAATAATCGAGAAATTCGTATAAATTTTAAATGGTGATACGAAATGTCTATTTATGTTTGTGAATAAATCTATTTATTAATTATTATTTAACCCTAAAATTAAATAATATCTAATAAACACATAAGTTTTATTAAAATTTATGAACTCAATTATTCCTAATAATAATATTTTATGCTTAATTATTAATATTAAATATATAATTATTTGTGCTCAATTTCTATTTTAGGTTGATAAGAAATTAAATAAATAAATTTGAACAGGAGCTTATCAATCAAATCATATTCAAACTATGACTACACATTGTTGGTAATGATGAGCGACGAGCTCAATGACAAACTGTGGTCTTATAGTTAATGACATGCATTCATATTACTGGTAATGACGAGCACCGAAGTTAGCTGACATTGATGTTTATTTCAACGATGGCATGGATCAGCGTTGCTGATGACAATAGACGATGATGATTGGACGATCATAGTAGCGATAATTATTGGGATATTATGACTTAACAATCAGGGGCGGAACCAGCTGATTCTTAGGGGGGACGAATTCATAAATAACACATATACACAATGTATTTAATTTTGCTAGGGGACAACCACCTAAAGATAATAGTATTTTAATTTTTTTAGGGGGGGGGGGGTATTATACAGAGCTACTACAAACATTCAAATATACAGAAAAGCTCATCCAACATCTTCTTCTTTCTTTCGTCAAAATAATCATGTACATTACAGTGCATGACTATAAACGGAAAGTACAGAACATAACAGAAAAGTCATGACTGTACAAAAAAAAAAAATCAAAAGTACCAAAAATACCTAATCTCAGATCAGATACTGAACGGCTAGTCCAAAATCTCCTTCCCTTTCCCAGAACCTGAAAACCATGAACATAACCACAGTGAGCTAACAGCTCAGCAAGGCTACACTAGCCAATCAAAATATCCAAAAACCCTCATATCAAAATACTCACAGAAACAGTTTACACAAATGGCCGTACATAATTCAGATAATCATACATAAATCATATAATATCAAATATCAGACATAATTCAGATATTCGTCCAGAATAGAACAGATAAGATAACAGACTTCAAATATTCATACAGATCGGATGCTCAAATAAAAATCAAATAGCAGATACAGAAGAACTAAATCAAATTCGTATCACAGAATCGTATAAATCACAAATCACATTTTTCAAATCATATTATCAAATCACATATCAGATCACATATACTTGACCCAGACAGAATCTCAAAGGATTCTAGCCCCTTGTGCCTCCCTTCCCTGACACAGATAGAATCTCAAAGGATTCTGGCCCCTTACGCCTCCCTTTATGCTTACAGCACCAGAATATATCAGATATACAGAATTATCAGATCAGAATTCATTTTCATATTCCCTGACACAGACAGAATCTCAAAGGATTCTGGCCCCTTATAACTCCATTCTGATATCATTCAAATCATATCAAACATCAAATCATCATATACAGAGTAATTGAGCACATATAAAAATTTCACATTTTCGTATAGCGACTAACAACAGAAAGCCAATGAATCAAGAATGCACAATTTCATAAAATCACCAAATTAATAGAGATCGTGTAAAACGTAGTTTCAAGACTTTTCTTGTATTGAAACAATATTTTTCAACAACCAGATAATTTACTATTCGATAAAAACTCCACAAATTCAAAATATCCGGTGAAAAACTTACAGAAAATACTCAAAACATGCAAAATGACAATCTCTACAACATACCAAAAGTTACGCGGTAAAAGTTTTACCGGTAGAAAGATATACCCATTTTTTGCAAACGGAAACAAAATTTGAAACAGAAAATCCGTCAAAAATCACATTTTTTAAAATTGAGAAAGGCATAATGTGTCTTACCTCGAGTTGGTTAACTTTCCTAACTGCGACGAGGAGCCGAAAATGCCTAAAATGCGAATTTCCTCTTCTTTCCTTCATTTTCTCTCTCTCCTGCCCTTCTCTCTCTTCAAAAATATCACTATTCGGATATTTATCAAACTCGATCGTCCGGATGATATGCCCCAATCGTCCCGAGACGATCTCCTATGGATTCCAATCGTTTAGACGAAAATTGCTTACGTCCCTGAACGGTGCCCTCGGGTTGCCTTCGTATGAACGATAATTATGATCGTCCTGGGACGATGCTCTCGAGTTGCCAATGTTTCAACTGTTCGTCCCGAACGATCCCAACTTCGTCCGGACGAACCTGGAAGGAAATCTCAAATCAGACCAAAACATACAAGAAAAGAAAAAGAAGGATGTCACATCGAGCTTGACTTGTTCCATTGTAAATGAGTTTGAGCCTCTTGTCGAATAGCTCATCCAGCCTCTGCATCCGTGTCATCCGCTTCTGCATAGTCCTGTTTACTTACGCGTTGTTTAAGTTGAATTCGCCAGTATGTTTAAGAGTCGTTCTCGTCATCCCGTCGTCCGAGATCGAGCTACGCAATTGACATGACCTCCTTGAGCCACGGGATTGATGCGAGCACCTCGAGACCTCGAGACTCAAGTGCTGTCTGCCTCAAATAGGCATAATTAGCATGGTATTATGTTGGTATTAGTCGGGATTAGGATGGTATTAGGTGGGATTAGACACTTTTTAAAAATAAAAAGAATTTTAAGAATCATAATAGTGAATAGAGCCGGCTTGTGAGCTTGCGAACCGAGCCTCAATCAAGCTCGAATTTAAGCTTGAGCTCGTTTAATAAACAAGCTCGAATTTGAGTTCAAGCTCGACTCGTGAGCTCGATAAGCTCGGCTCACGAACCAAAAAATGAGTCAAGTTCGAGCTAGCTCGCGAGCCGCCCGGCTCACTTACACCCCTAGGTCTAGAGAACATAGCCGAGTGATAGTGATTAATAGGCCAAAATTGAAAGATAATGGTCACAAGGAGTCAAGGATATAGTTGGGATATTGTGATGCATAGATTATAGTTGGGAGATAGGGTTCAAGAGATTAAAGTTAGGCAACTGAGAATCTTAATTTAGACATTCCATTCGAATGCAATTTAAAAAAAAAATAAGAATATTATCTCAAAGTCTCTAAATTTTTAGATTAAATATCATATATATAAATATATTATATTTTTAATTTTGGCTTAATTATTTAAGAACGAACCGCGGATAGAGTGGGGTCCACCAGATCCGAATTTGCAACGGTCAACAGGCCCGTGTCAACTAGCGTGGCATTCTCGTAGTTAACTCGAAATACCTGTCCAATCTTATTAATCCGCCCTCGGACTGGAGCTCCTCTGCCCTAGAAAAACCAGAGATAATACCACAGGCCATCCAAAGAATCGATCCGTTTGTTCTTCACGTCCTCTTAATCCCACATTAATGGCGACCAAAACCCCCATCTTTCCAATGCCGATTCCCCACCACTACAGCGACTACGGCTTCGATCCCGAGATCGACTACTTCCAGGTCTCTTTCTCCCTCTCCTCCTCTTTCCTCCCCTTTCAATTTCTTTTCAATCAATCGAGCGATCCATTCGCAGGCTCTGGAAGAAGCGCGGAGACATGGAAAGAGAAGCGACGGGTCTCGATCGGCGGACGCGCTGCATTTCAAGCTACAGAAGCCGATTTCGAAGGAGGAGAGAACGAAGTCGAAGAAGAGGCGGCAATGGTGGAAGAACGCGTTTGGGCTTATTTGGAAGAGCGGGAGAAGCGTTGGTAGAAGCGTCGGCGGCCGGGTTCCGTCGGGGCCGCTGTACGCGACGGAGAGCATGCCGTGCCGGGCGGTTCGAGCGAATTCCGGTCCGCTGAGTGCAGCTGAGTTCATGGAGACCCAGGTGCCGTACTTTAGCCTTAGGGATCTTAATCTTCTGGAGAGTAATGAACTCTCCGCCGGCGAAGCGACGATGAGGCCTATCTATCTCGTTACTTGAGTGTTTGAGAAGGTTTTGATATTGAGCTTGATTGCTCTGCTTTGTCTTCTTCTTCTTCTTCTTCGCCTGAGGTTTGTTGTTTTCTTCTTTTCTTTTTTATTGATGGAAATCAGATCTTTAGCCTTTTGCTGGCTCTGCGGCAATGGCGATGAACTGAGCTCTGTAAAGTTTTCATCTTTTTGGACTTCTCGCGTGCGCGCACGTCCTGTTGTCTTCTGTCTTTTTGCCGTAGTGGTGGCTTTCCGGATTTTACTGAAAGTTGAAGAAGATGCAGAATCAGTGCTGCCTTAAAAAAATAAAAATATAAAAAAATATATATATTAATATTAATTTAAAATTTAATATTTATTTATGTAACATAAAAAAAATTTAAATTATATAAAATATATGATTAATATTAATTTATGTAAAACTATATATAAATATACAATAATTTTGAGCTATTTATATAAATCATTGAAAAAAAATTATTTAGTTAAAAAATAAATCTTATGCATAAAAAAAGTTGGGTTAGTATATCTTGATCTATTTTTTTATTACTATGATTTAAAATTGACAATTATTGATTTTTATATTATATCTATTCTCACCATTATACATAAATATCTTAAATTTTTGCTATTTATAAAATATTTTGTAATAAATATTTTTACTAATTTTAAATTATTAACATTTAATAATTGTCATTAGATTATTATTATTCAACTGCCATCATCTCTCAATTACTTCTCAGTGGTCTACACTACAGCCATAAAAGAGATCCAGTCCTCCGAATTTTATAATTTCAAGTATATAAGTTATCGAGAGAGGAGTTGAAAATACCTTCACTGCCAAAAAAGAAATGAAAATGAAAATATTGGATGATTGGGTATTAAGTGCGGACATTGATTTGGTGTTGTGGATATGAAATAAGAAATTTAGTTTAAATCCCGTCAAATACAAGAAATTATATTTAAAAAAATCATAAAATATTTAAGATATGTGTGTCAGACACAGGTGTCCAATTTGTATTTAATATTTTTTTAATCGGACACGTTTTCGGCGTGTCCGACACGTGTCGGAGGAGTGTCGAGCGAGTGTCGTGTCGGATATGGTGTCGGGCACTGCACGCCTCTTTGAGGAGAAGTGTCGGTGCATCATAGATTATCATAAACTTTAAATAAATAACATTCAATCCCATCCATTTTGCAAATTTTAAGATTGAGAACACCTTTCCTTCAATACCAATGCACGATATTGTTGTTTGGTGATAGTAATCAGACGATATTGGTTGGATTATAGTGAATGGATTGTGATGATCGAATAATAGTGGTCAAATATTGATGATCGGGCAATAATGATTTGATGACACCAATCAGAAGGCGAAATTAGAGTTCATATGATTCTGAGTTTAATTTAAAAAATTTTCAATTTAAATAGTTCTTCAATATTCATGCAATCGAATCACAAGTGATTATTATTATGCACCATAACATGATCATGACACAAAATGAAAGGGGATGATGAATAAAATTGGTCATAATCATCTTAGAAATGAGAGGGACTTTACCATGGAGAAAGTTAGTAGTAACGTATGCTTTGTTTGAATTTTTGTACTAAGAAACTGCTTTAAAAAGCAGCGAGAAAGATGTCCCAATCAAAACCTTAGTTAAGAGAAAGGTAGCTCATGTCCCAAGTAGTAGGTTAATCTTTCTTTTAAATTACTGATGCAAATTAATTTTTTCTAAATTATTGCCTTTATATGAGTTATTATAAATTTTTGTGAAAAAAAAAAACTAATTGTCTGCATTATAGCTATCACTCTAATAAAATTTAAAATTTTATTTGAAAAATAAAATAGTGAAAAAGCTACCCAAAACGAATAAGTAAAATATTATCGTATTTTGTTTAGAAATCTAGTAGCCTAACATACATAACACACACATCTAATACCGTAATCCTTAAACTTATGATCTTCTACGAGAAGCGAAAACTCTCCACCAACAAATGGCGGCACGGGCAAATTCAAGATGGGGGCACTAAGAGCACGCACCTCCATTAACTCGAGTTCGACTCATTGACTTGTTTGATTGAGAGATTAAATATATTTCTCAAATCCTCTTTATTTTACGACTTACAAAGAGTCTGAATCTAAACGAATAAGTTACAAACATATACGTATTATAATTATAAACAGATCATCAATGACTCAACCCACGTTGTAGGATAAAAGCTTGATGTTATTGTTGTTGTTATAGACCATCGGAGACTCTACAACTCATTATCGAAATTTCATCTACTTGCATCTAGTACTATTTAAAATGAAATATTTATATTTTATCATAGTGTCATGGTGTGCAAGGCAGCAATTTATGATGAACATGAAAAACAAGTCTTCTTACTATTTTTAATGGCCTCCATTAATCATACTAGGTTAGCATTAAAGATATAAATAAGAAAGCAACCTCAAAGGTAGGTTGCTAAGAAGCTTTGATTTTTCCTATTTAGTTGGTGAACCCATGTGACAATCAATGAAGTATTAATGCATGCCTAGCGGCTAGTTAAAGGCGTTTTTGATGTTGCAAGGACCAAGTCTCTTACTTCGAATTCTCTTTTAACTTGGAGTCATTTATTGAAAAAATTATTTTGTGTGGACATCAGACGTTGTCCGGAGGTGAATCAGAGCGCACCACCTCACCCCTTTGTTATGAATGGATTGTGACGATTGAACAATGGGGTAAAATATCGATGATCAGACGATAATGGCTCGATGACATCAATCGGGCGATGGAATTAGAGTTCAGGTGATTCTGAATTACATTTAAAAAAAATTAATATAAATAGTTCATCAATATTAATGCCAATACAAAAAATTTTCTTAACAAATATCACGAGTGATTATTATTGTGCATCATAAATAGGGGTGTCAATATTTGACACGACTCGAAACATGACTCGAGCCCGACCCGGAAAAATTTAAGTTCGGGGTCAACCCGTTTCACATACGGGTCGGGTTCGAGTTTGCCAAGTTGACCCGTTTCAAAAGTCGGGTCGGGCTCGGGTTGACCCAACAACCCAAAAATGACCCGTGTTGACCCCTTTAACCCGGCCTACGCTGTACGCGGAACCGCAGTTCGCTATTCTGCGAGAATGCATCGCCGTCGTTGGTCGCCTCCCTCTCCGCCATGCGTCGTCGATCGAACCATTCGCCTGCCGGCCGTAGCCTCTTCAACTAGTAGATTTGCCGCCGCCTGCCGCCCTACTCGCCTGCCACCGAGAACAAAAAGTTGAACAAAACCTAGCCGCACGGCCCGCGCAGTAGCTGCAGGCCCAGCCTCCAGCGATCCGTCGGTCGGCACGCTCAACCCTGGCTTCATCTTGCACCACTAGCCTGCCAAGCTCCAGCTCCACCCGCACGCGATTGCGCACATTTACTGTTTGCGGGTTGGGTCGGGTCAAAGCCATATTTAAGAGAAAGAGTAGCAGTAGCTCAAGTCTGAAGTAGTAGGTAAATCTTTAAAATTAATCATGCAAAATTTTTTTTTTCTAAATTATTGGCTTTTTATTAGTTTTATAAATTTTTGTGAAAAAAAACCTAATTATCTTCCTTATAGCTATCACTCTAATAAAAATTTTATAAAAAAAACCAAATAAATGATAATCAAATAGAAATATAATAGTAATTTGAAAAATAAAATAGCAAAAAAAGTTATCCAAAACGAATAAGCAAAACATTATAATATTTTTTTAGAAATCTAATCAGCCAAACATACATAACACACCTCTAATATTGTAATCCTTAAACCTGAGATTCTACAAGAAGCGAAAGCTCTCCACCAACAAATGGTGGCACGGGCGAATTCAAGATGAGAGCACTAAGAACACGCACCTCCATTAGCTCGAGTTCGCCCTCACTGACTTGTTTGATTGAGAGAATTAACATACCACTCAAATCCGAACTTTTATTTTATCCAGTGAACGTACGCTCCTCTACGTTCGGATCTAGGCAAAAAAAGCGCAATACCGAGTACCGAGTTTTTAAAAAAAACTCGGTTTTGCGCTGTTTTGGTCTAAAAATGAACGTAGAGGAGCGTACGTTCACTGGATGTAATAAAAGTTCCTCAAATCCTCTTTATTTTGCAATTTACAAAGAGTAAATTTAAACGAATAGGTTTTATAATTATAAACAGACCATCAAAGACTCAACCCATATAGTAGAATAAAAGCTAATTGTTTTTATTGTTGTTGTAGACCATTGGAGACTCTACTACTTATTATTGATATTTCATCTACATGCAACTAGTACTATTTAAAATGAAATATTTTATATTTTATCATAGTGTCATTGTGTGCAAGGCAGCAATTTATGATGAACATGAAAATGAAGTCTTCTAGCTATTGTTAATAGCCTCCATTAATGTTGTTGGGCATCCAAGTCAGAGAGAGAGAGAGAGAGAGAGAGAGAGAGAGAGAGAGATTACTCCAACTTGATTATAATGAAGTATTAATGCATGCCTAGTGGCTAGTTAAAGGCACTTTTGATGTTGCAAATAGACCTGTCAATATTGGCCCGGACCTGAACCCGACCCAAAAATTTCGGGTTTGGGTTGACCCGAATCCGAAATGAGTTGGACCCGTTTGAAAAATCGGGTCGAGTTAACCCAAAAACACGGGAATGACCCGAAATAACACATAAACCCGTCTGCTCGAATGAACCCGCCCCGCCTCCCACAGCTGCCCTGCATCAGTTCCGCATGACGGTTCCGCGTCGCACACTCAAGCGCGCCCCGCATCGAGCACTCGAGGGCGCCCAACGTCGAGCCCTCGCGAACACCCAACATCCCGTATCATTTCCACATAGCGCGTCCAGTTCCGTTGGTCCACTGCTGCAACAGGCCAGTTCCACGTTAGTTGCCTATCCGCGGGTCGGGTTCGGGTCCAAAAAATTGACCACTTTGCAAAAACGAGTCGGGCGGCCCAAACTCGAATAGTGCCGGGTCAATTTCGGATTCTACCCGAACCTGACCCGTGACCCAAAATTGACACACCTAGTTGCAAAGACCTAAGACTCAACTTATAAGATAGCTTATTTAATAAATATTAATATAAAATACAATTATAATATTTTAAAATTAGTTAAAAAAATTAATAAAATTTTAAAAATTATATACCATTTTCATATACCAAGTGATTTCCTATTATTTCTTATATAATTTTACATTTTTTATTATTTTATTTAAATAAATACTTCCATTATAATCATTTTCAATCTTTCATAAAAAATAAGCAAACAAATGAGTCAATTCAAAAACATTAGAGTTGATTTTTTTCTACTTTTCAAAGAGCTCTATAATAAGAGGCGGTGCTTAGCAACTAAGGTCTTGTTTGGAACGGCTTTCTTACTGCTTCTCAAAATAATTTTTAGTATTGTTGCGTCCTGGAGTATTCGCGGCGGTAGAGAAATATATAGTTTAACGTCTTAGCGTTGTACGAAGATCCAGCACACAATCAGATAAGTGAGAGGGTGTAGCATTCATAAGAGACAACAGAGTTTTTTACGTGGAAAACCCTTGAAAATGGGGAAAAACTACGGGGCCTGGCCCAGTTTGAATGAATTCACTAGTATTTATAGTCGATTACAAATGAGGCCCTTCCTTAGGAGAAGGCCTTGGATTGATGTAGCAAATGTACATCATATAGATTGCATTACATGGTAGGAGTTACATATACATGTTTGCTTGGTCGGAAGGACTGTAGTCGGTAGGAGACTGGGGTCTGAAAGACCGTTGTCTGGTGATGGAAGTCGGAGTGACCATAGTAGGCGACGGAGGTCGGGAGGACAGTAGTCGGCAGGAGACTTGGGTCTGAAAGACCGTTGCCTGGTGATGGAGGTCGGAGTGACCATAGTAGGCGACGGAGGTTGGGAGGACCGTAGTCGGCAGAAGACCGGGGTCAAAAAGACCGTTGTCTGTTGATGAAGGTCGGAAGGACCATAGTAGTCGACGGAGGTCGGGAAGACCGTAGTCGGCAGGAGACTGGGGTCTGAAAGACCGCTGTCTGTTGATGGAGGTCGGAAGGACCATAGTAGGTGACAGAGGTCGGGAAGACCGTAGTCGGTAGGAGACCGGGTTTGAACGTCGGGCCTTAAGCAGGACGTCGGGTCTTCAGCAGGACGTAGGGACTGAATGTCGGACCTTAAGCAGTACGTCGGGTCTTCAGCAGGACGTAGGAACTGAACGTCGGACCTTAAGGCATTGGTGCAATGAAACTCCGACGAGGTTTCGGTGGTGGTCCGGCGAGGTTCCTGTGGTGGTTCGGCGGTGGTACGGCGAGACTTTTGCGGTGGTCCGGCGGCCGTCGAGGAGGACCTTCCTCCTTCTCTTCTTCATTCTCTTCTCTTTTTCTCTCTCTTGCTTGAGTCCCCCTCTCATGAGAAATGAGGGCTCTATTTATAGATTTTTTGGAGTGGCATGGCCCGTAAATAGGCATGAGATCAGGGGCGAATAGGGAGTGGTCAAATGGATGGCCGATATTAAATCCTATTATCGTGCACCGTTCGTTGGACATTTGAAGGCCTTAGTGATGTCGGAATTCTATGATCTTGGGCTCGTTGGACTCGTCTCGTCGAGCTGTTCGATTCGAGTATAAGCTCGTTAAAATCGGAGACTATTTGGTAACTCAAATTGCGGTTTGAACCTTCCAACAGCGCTTCAGGTCCATGATACGGACCCATTTTGGCTCGGATTGGGTCGAATTTGGTGTCGTTGAGTTCGTATTTCCGAGACGCTCAGTTCGACTATAAGCTTGCTGAAATCGGAGTTCGGGTGCTCTCGGAATTATTTTTTGAAGTTTCCAACTAGCTTTTGCCTCGAGATTCGTGCCCGATCAAGATAATTTTTGCATGACGTATCAAGTATAAAAGTTAAAATTTTTGTACTAAAATTTATTTTAAGAAGCAGCAAAAAAGCCGCCCCAAATTAAACCTAAATATGTTGAAATGTAAAAGCACAATTGTCTAATTTAAAAAAGAGGGATTAAAACACTCACAACAGCTTTTATAAAAGCTATTTTCACCGTAATAGCTCTATAGCTGCGTTTACAAACAGTTGCATTCACCACAAACAAGCCCTCATGTCCAAATCCAATACAAGACCTCAACTAAACTTGGAACATGAATAAACGCATGGTAGTTTCATGAAGAAAATATGAGAGATCTAAGAGTCCTTAAGGGCAACTACAATCTACAAATTTATATCTTAAGGGCGCATCTCCAACCGAAAAAACCCATTTTTCACTCCAAAATGCAGTACAATATGCAGTCATTCATTTGCAATCAAACGTAATTTTTTCTTCTTTCGCGCGCTTCCTGCAAATGTAACCATCTCTGGTGAACTTTTCTCCTCTTTCGCGCGCTTCTTCAGCAATCACGCAGCGAATTTTTTCGGCGTAGGTGAACAGTGCGACGCCTTATGAACAGTGTGACGCCAATATGACATCGCACTGTTCATCTACCAGAATTTGGCGTGATTTGGAGTTTGAATGAAACAAATGACGAACGGCAAACAGTGGTATGGAATTCGATTGGAAATTGTCCTATCACATGCACTCGATCTCCTCGGCCCTTCAAAATCTGATGCAAGATTTCTTATGTACTTCATTGACTATCCAATTTATGATCTGATTTACCCCAGGCAACAGAAAGGTGATCCCTTTCCAGAGCCTGATGATGGCCATCGCAACCATTACTAGCGTTTAGGTCTCTATAGCGTCTAGTATTCTCACTAATCACCCAACGCACTACGCATAATAAAGAGCTGTAGATAGTCAATCCAAAATACAATTTATTGCATCCTATCAGCAAAAAGATCATAAATTCTGGAGCAGTTTAGCGGGATAGTTCCTCGTTCTTCTAAAATAGAACTCTAAATCCATTCTCTCATATAAAGGAATTTTTATTGCGTCCTCCCACCTGACGTAGAGATACGTCCTTCCAGAGCTAAAATCGCGCTAAAAAACGAGAAGTACCGAGCAAATACCGAGCAATACCAAACAATAATGAGGAATATCATCATGTGAAGACCAATACCGAGTTATACCGAGCAATACAAAAAAATACCTAGTTTTTCCTAGAAAAAAACTCGGTATTTTTTTGTGTTGCTCGGTAGTGCTCGGTATAACTCGGTATTGGTCTTCACATGATGATATTCCTCGTTATTATCAAATAATACGTAACAATACCGAGCAAAAACCGAGTTTTTTGGCGGTGGGAGGACGTATCTCTACGTCAGGTGGGAGGACGCAATAAAAATTCCATATAAAGAGGCCAACAAAGCTTTTTCAGCCTGAGAACCCATCAGCAAAGATCATAAATTCCAACTAACCCATTACCACACGATCAGGGCAAAAATTAGGCTCCATATCTTAACAGATCTAACCTTGTAATTTAAGCCATTACATTTCAATTAAAGAATTAAATGGTTTCTCCCCATTCTGTTTAGGGCAGCGGACAAAATTAAGTTAATTCCACAAATATGATGAACTCCTCTTCTTATTCAAATGTTGCAGGTCCGTTGATGCCTACTCCAATAAGCTCATGCTATGACTTCTTTAGTATCGTCAATGCCTTCTCAAGCCCCTCCTATCACGACTTTCTGATGAGGACATCGGAAGATCTACAGCTACGATCTAGAGTTTATTTATTTTATGTGCTTTATGAACTAGTTTATTTGATATTTCTGTTTTCCCATTGTACCCTTATGAGGGGAGTTTAGTGAGTTGTGTGGCCAGGAGGGAATGTTAGTCTTTTGAGTTTTCTTATTTGTGGAGGCCTATATATAGAGGCCTTAGGCTTTGTATTGGGATGATGATGAATATGAAATTTTCAACTTGTGCTTATGGATCTCTTTGTGAGTTCTAGGTTTTCTCTCTTTGGATGATATCTTAGCGAGTTAGTGAGAGGAGAGGCCCAAGTGGGGCAAAAGCAATACCCGTCAATCTTGGTGGATTTCAAGGTTCGCGGTTCTCTTATCCTTCTTTTTCTTTTAATTTTCTTCCTGCATCGAATTCCCTCCCCACTCGTCTACTTTCATAGCTTCCACCGCCGGCCATTCTCACCACCCCAATTCTCTCCCAAATTCCTCCACCTCAAGCCCCTGTTTTCCCAAACCCACCGGCTGCCTTGGCCTACCCAGTCGCCGGCCACCCCTCCCAAAGCCACCATCTCCACCACGGCCCGTCCCCATCTCCACCCCTATGCCGCCGGCCACCTCTCCCTCTCCCATAGAATTTGAAATTCAAAATTCTAAGCCCATAAATACTTTCCTAAAATAATCCTCCCAATTAGGAAGGTTTATTAATTTGAATTCAATTCAATATTTGAATTCAAATAATTCCCTCCCTAATAAATTTCAATTAGGAAACCTCTCTAAAATTAAGCAAATCTGAAATTAATTTCAGATTTGATTTCAATCAACAATTAATTCCCTTGGCCCACATGCATTGAACCTACACACATTTGCCCCCTTCATGTGGCCGGATTAAAAACTCCCATGACTTTGAATTCAAATTTCAAATCCTAGTCTCTCTTGCTCAAATCTGAAAAGGGAATTCCGTAACTGTTGTCCAAGAAGTGCATCCCGTCAACCTAGCTGTCCTGCTTCTCCAAGTGGTGTTCCTGGCTGTCCACATGATGAACCTTGCCCCTCCAAGCCCTGACCAGTCAGAAGGAGGAAACCACTGAATTCCTCCACTCTAGACTGCTATCAAGGTTCATGGACAGGTTTGATCTGCTGTCCTGAATTTTGGGACATTGAAAACTGCTGTCCATCAATTCCAGCTGAGGGAGATCAACAGTTTTGCTGCTGGCAATCCTCCAATTGCTGTCCAGAAGAATTCCAGCAGCAGAAACAGCTGTTCTGCTGCCTAGAAGTCCTCCCGCTGCCGCCCCACTTCTCCAAACAGGATCCAGATCCCTGTCCAAATAAAATTCAGTCACAAGAGACGATTGCCAGCTTGGGAAAACCTTCTATGTGCTGCTCCAAGTCACAAACCAGGATTCAGTGAACTCTCTCCCTTATTCTTTTATTCTCATAGTTGCATCCAATTGTGGAATTAATTGATTCACTAAAATTGTGTTAGTTTTATCCACTAAAGCCTAGCAAGATAAAGAGTTGAGTGAGGGACCCTTGCTTAGTGAATAATCTTATTGTTAGCATTGGAATTTATTGTTGAAAACCAGTCATGCATGCAACGTTAGATTAAGTTGGCTATTTTACGATCTTAACTCCTATGCATGTGGTTTAGCCTAAGCTTGTCTTACCGCTCTCTGTGTTTTATTGCGTCGTTTAAATTCACCATTAAGTTATAGTTATTTATTCTAGGAATATTAAGCGTGCAAATTTCTTAAGCAGTTCATCCATGCATTATGTTTCACATCACTTCCTCTCCATTGTTGATGCCTTCCCTAGCGAGCAACAATCGCACTTCTTGGTTCTTCTTTTATGGTAAATGAGCTCCCAAAGATGCTTTTGTTTTTGTCACGACTTTCTTGCTTCCCCCATCGATACCATCTTCAGTGAGCTCCCATCAATGCCAATGAACTCCTGTTGCTAAGTTTTTGAGAATTTGCGGATATTGAGCTCATGAGTTGAGCTTGAGCCCACTATTAATTTGGTGAGCCAAATTTAATCTTAATATATGAGTTCGACTTAACCATGAGCCTGAGTTTAACCCTATCATTATGTAGGCTAGTTGAACTTCAAGTAGATGTGACTCAAACTTGGCTCGGCTCATTTAAACCTCTACATGAGGATTCCATTCATGAGTGAACCAGGGCGCTAAACAATATCTAAATTATCCTAGCTTATGCAACCGTAGAATGTTTATAGCTGTTTTAGTAGCATGACATGCACAAAAGTGGAGGAAGCAAATGGAAGTGGCTAATCTTGGCCAAATCATCTAGCAAAAGTGTCTTTTGAGTGCCGGAAAATTTCCAAACATTACTCTTATTAGCAAGTTTTGGTTGTTGAAAATTCACACAACATTAGGCTTCCTCTATCTCTGTGAAGATAAACACTGATACCACCAATAATCCTAGCCAAGCATGATATGTTTTTGGAGGTTGGTGCCAGCATAGAAAAGTTGTTTTCCATGGTTATAGCCTCCAAAACCGCCTTAATTAGGAATAAAAACCCCTTTGGTCATTGGGAATGAAGGCACCTCTACTAGTGATTAAGGCACCAAAGGGTTGAACCAAACCATTTGGTCGTCCTCAACTAATTCACCTAATGGGTGTAGTTTAATCTGGTTAGGTTCATAACCTCACTTTTCTGAGATGAATATATGGGTTGATCCATCTAATGATATGCAAGGACAGAATAAGAATGAGAATTGAAGAAGAAGAAGAAGAAGATATCTCATTTCATCACTTTGAATTGTGTTAAGTAGTCGTATATATAGCAGAGAGAGTTTCCATGGCTAAGATGGAGACAGATGATTCCTATCACATTTAATGACTAGGATTCTTTTGGTTGGTGAGAGATGCCCGGTGATGATGTATTTGTAGTGAGTAGTGGCTGCTCCTTTGACCATGAGATGCAGACCACACTATTACCGTTATTACCATCAAGCCAGAGATATTTTCACTCTGATATTGCTTTGATCGAAGCCAGATAAATAAATCAAAACCGTACAGGAACATAGAGTTGAAAGAGAAATTACTACGTGCAAAGTTCGCATGGCATCCAGACTCCAATCGAAAAAGGCCACATCGCTTGTACGCAGTGTATATTATACACACATTGTGTACAAGATTATACACAAGCTGCGTACAGACGAAGTAGCCTATTTTGATTGGAGTCCATATACAAGCTACGTCCAGAATCTGCACTTAATAATTTCTCGAGGTGAAAAGCTATCCATGATACATTACAATGGGCTGTCATCCCAGTACACCCAAAATGCAGGCTATGTCCATTAAATTCATCTGAAGCATTGCTACCAAGGTCAACATGGCATGGACATGACATCCGGATTAACGATCCACTATCTAGGATTGAAAGCTCCACTAACACACAGCTCTCCTTGGCCTATTGGTTGAGAGCTAAGGCTTCCAACTAAGAGGTCTAGGAAAAAAAAAAAAAAAATCTCACGATTTCATCGGCCTATTAGCACCTCTACAAAATCAAACTCAAGGTGCTTCCATATAAAAAGTTCATGACGTTAAAGAGAGAAAAAAAGGCCAATACAAAATAAATGAGCAGGCTGAAGGCTGCCTAAATAAGCTTGTTGATGTTTTGATTTAAGTTCTATTTAGCTGTTGATTTTTTGCTACTTTTCAAAGAGCTCTATAATAAGAGGTAGTTTTTAGCAATTAAATATGCTGAAATGTAAAAGCACAATTGTCTAATTTACAAAAAGAGGAATTAAAACACTCACAACAGCTTTAATAAAAGCTACTTTCAACGTAATAGCTATAGCTGCCTTTACAAACAGTTGCAGTCACCACAAACAAGCCCTTAAGTCCAAATCCAATACAAGACATGAACTAGGGGTGCAAACGAGTCGAGTCGAGCTCCTGTGTCAAATACCGAGCTCGAGCTCAACTCGACAAAAGAAAGAAAAGCTCGTCGAGCTACTCGAGCGGCATTCGAGCTCAGCCCGCGTCGTCAGCATTCGAGCTCAGTCGTCGTTGTCGCGTTTGAGCTCAATTCGTCTGTTGAGCTGCTTGAGCGGCATTCGAGCTCATTCGTTCGTTGCCAGCTTCTTTCCCCTTTGTGGCCGTTCAAACTCAGTTCGTGTCATCAGAGTTCGAGCTCAGTCGTCGTCATCCTGTTCGAGCTCACGAGCTCAGTCCGTCTGTCGAGCTAAGCCCGCATCATCAGCATTCAAGCTCAGTCGTCGTCATCGCGTTCGAGTTCAATTTGTCCGTTAAGCTGCTTGAGCATCATTCGAGCTCATTCGTCGGTCTCCAGCTTCTTTCCCCTTCGTGGTCGTTCAAGCTCAGTTCGCGTCGTCAGAGTTCGAGCTCAATCGTCGTTATCCCGTTCGAGCTCAATCCGTCCGTCGAGTTGCTTGAGCGGCGTTCGAGCTCAGTCGTCGTTGTTGTCAGCGTCTTTCTCGTCTGTCGTCGTTCGAGCTTAGTTCGTGTCGCCAGCGTTCGAGCTCAGTCTGCGTCCGTCGTTGTCGTCGCTAGTGTCCGCGACCGTTGCAAGCTTCTCATGTCACCAACGTCTTTCCCGTGCCAGATTTTCATTTTCACGTTGTTGATTTCATATGCAAGCTGCTCGACGAGCTTGTGAGTGGAGCAGCAGGCTGGTCGAGCTTGAGCTCAAAATAGTGTTCGAGCTCGACTCACGAGCTCGATAAGCTCGACTCGTCGAGCCTGTTATCGAGTCGAGCTCGAGTCGGATCGCGAGCCGACTTGACTCAGTTGCACCCCTAACCTTGAAACATAACTAAACTCATGGTAGTTTGATGAAGATATATGAGGTCTAAGTGTCATTAAGGACAACTAAAATCTGGAATATTTTGTTAGATGTTATCATGAATATGTTTCGGACATTACTCTCTAATAGCTTCACAAAAATTTTGGCAGGCAGCCTAAAACAATTTTATCTGCAACTCATACAGCCTCACACATGCCAGGGAGGCATTCTGCAGTTCCAAGCCAAATACCAAAAAATCCCCTCAAATTTCTATCTTATTACATGCATTCGATCTCCCGGCTCTTCAAAATCTGATGTCCAAATTACGAGCAAGATTTCTTATGTACTTCTTTGACTATCCCATTTATGATCTGATTTACCCCAGACAACAAAAAGGTGATCCCTTTCCAGAGCCTAATGATGGCCATCGCAACCATTACTAGCATTTTAGCGGGATAGTTCATCGTTCTTCTAGAATACCCACAGCTGTTTGTCCAAATGGTGAAGAGCCGGCTAAGCAAAGCCTAGGTTCCTGATTCAAATCCCTTGGCAAGCAGTAAAAGCCTTAAGTGTTGGCTGTGTAAATTGGTGTGGATTGCATGCTAGGTCGACCGGGATTTTCACTGGCCTAAGGACAGTACTTTCTCGTCACAAAAAAAAAAAATCGTTCTTCTAGAATATAACTCTAACCCATTCTCTCATATAAAGAGGCCAACTAAGCTTTCAGCCTGAGAATTTATAAGCAAAGATTCATAAATTCCAACTAAACCATTACCACACCGATCAACTCCTGCTTAAGTCTGAGTAGCATTTTTTTATAGGGCAAAAATTAGGCTCCATATCTTAACAGATCTAACCTTGTAGTTTAAGCCATTACATTTCAATTAAAGAATTTTATGGTTTCTCCCCATTCGGTTTAGAGCAGCAGACAAAAATTAAGTTAAATCAACAAATATGACGAACTCCTCTTCATATTCAAATGTTACAGGTCCGTTGATGCCTTCTCCAAGAAGCTCATGCCGTGACTTCTTAAGTATTGTCAATGCCTTCTCAAGCCCCTCCTATCACGGCTTCCTCTCCATTGTTGATGCCTTCCATAGCGAGCACCAATTGCACTTCTTGGTTCTTCTTTTGATGTAAATGAGCTCGCAAAGATGCTTTTTTCGTCACGACTTTCTTGCTTCTCCCATCGATACCATCTCTAGCGTGCTCCCATTAATGCCAATGAACTCATATTGCTGAGTTTTTGAGAATTTGGGGATATTTATCTCATGAGTTGAGCTTGAAGCTCACTATTAATCCGGTGAGCTGAATTAAAGCTTAATATATGAGTTGGGCTTGACCATGAGCCTGAGTTTAACCCTATCATTACTTAGGCTAGTTGAACGTCGAGTAGATGCGACTCAAACGTGGCTCGGCCATTTAAACCTCTACATGAGGATTCCTTTCATGGTGAACCAGGGCGCTAAACAGTGTCTAAATTATCCTAGCTTATGCAGGTGTTAACCATAGAATGTTTATAGCTGTTATAGTAGCATGGCACAAAACTGGAGGAAGAAAATGGAGGAGAGGCTAATCTTGGCCATGCACCTTGTCTTCTTTTTTGCCCAACAACCAACTTGGCCAAATCATCTAGCAAAAGTGTTTTCGAGTGCCAGATAATTACCAAACATTACTCTTATTAGCAGGTTTTGGTTGTTTACAATTCACACAACATTAGGCCTCCTTTATCTCTGTGAAGATAAACAGTGATACCACCAATAATCCTAGCCAAGCATGATATGTTTTTGGAGGTTGGTTCCTGCATAGAAAAGTTGTTTTACATGGCTATAGCATCCAAAACCACCTTAATTAGGAATCGAAAAGCCCTTTGGTCTTTGGGAGTGAAGGCACTTCTATTAGTGATTAAGGTACCCAAGGGATGAACCAAACCATTTGGTTGTCCTCAACTAATTCACCTAAATGGGTGTAATTTAATCTAGCTAGGTTTATAACCTCACCTTTCTGAGATGAATATATGGGCTGGTCCATCTAATGATATGCAAGGACAGAATAAGAATGAGAATTGAAGAAGAAGAAGAAGAGCAGCAGTAAATGGTACTTCTCATTTCACCACTTTGAATTGTGTAAAGTAGTCGTATATATAGCAGAGAGAATTGCCATGGATAAGATGGAGAAAGAGGATTCCTATCACATTTGATGGCTAGGATTCTTTTGGTTGGTGAGAGATGCCCGGTAATGATGTAATTGTAGTGAGTAGTGGCTGCTCCTGTGACCATGAGATGTAGACCACACTATTACCGTTATTACCATCAAGATGGTATTCCAGAGATAATTTCACTCTGATAGTGCTTTGATCGAAGCAAGATAAATAAATCAACACTGTATAGGAACATTAGAGGTGAAAGAGAAATTATTACATGCGGAGTCAGGATGGCGTCCGGACTCCAATCGAAAGGGCCACATCGCCTGCACACAAGGTGTATATTATACACATATTATGTACAAGATTGTACACAGGCTGTGTACAGACAAAGTAGCCTATTTTGATTAGAGTCCAGAAGCAAGCTATGTATGAATCCACACGTAATAATTTCTCGAGGTGAAAAAGCTATCCATGATACGGTAGAATGGGATGTATGAGGACATGCCAGTACACCCAAAATGCAGGCTATGTCCATTAAATTCATCTAAAGCATGGCTACCAAGGCCAACATGGCATGGACATTACTTCCGGATTGACTCTTCACTATCTAGGATTGAAAGCTCCACTAACAAACTTCCTAAATATCTAGATTAGAATGGGAGAACGGTTAGGAACCCCCAACCCGTGCTTGATTCCTCTCGAGCAGCAGCGCCTCTTAAGTGGGGCCCAATCAAGAGCGGGCCATGAGGTTTCTGGGGTGAGAGACTCTTCTAGGTCAGCCAACTATTAGTCATGCCACCAAGCAACCTTTCGTGCGTGGCACGGGTGGCAGCAGGTGGTACCCCGTTCCAAAATAAATAAATAAAAAACTTCCTAAATATCTATTTTGCCCAACGCCATGCCTAAATATATAGATCATAGGTATATTTCTCATTCATTCATCACATTCACAACTCCAGAGTTCATATTATTTCCTTCATTTATATTCTCGGCGCACCGGAGGATGCTGACCCCAAATAATTAAAAACCACAAGCTCAATTATTAACTTGAACATAGAAAGCTTCACCAAACACCCTCAAGGAGGTGCTACACAATAAGTTGTTTTCCAGCGCTGACGACACAAGACACTGTTTGCATCTACAATTGAACACATAGCAGCGAAAATAAAGCACTTTTCAGGCATAAAAGCAACAAAAATTACCCCTTAAAACCCTTTTTTTCAGAAAACAAAAGCCTTCAAATCTACCAAGCCGGCATCTAAAAGCTAAATATGAACAAAAAACAAGAGATCAATTACAGCGATGATAAATTAGCCGCACAAAGGAAAATACGGGCCGTTATCATTCAAACATTTGAACACAATAACATATAATTGAGCGCAGTTTGGGAGAACCAAAATCCACAAACAATAAGCTTGATGATGGTTTCGACATAACATGGATCTTTAAGCTACTTATCTTTAGAAGTGGAGATTCCATATTTCTCTTGCATGCGGGCGAGCTCATCCTCCTTCTTCTTCAGATCGACCTTCTTGCTAATCTTGGACTGCTGATAGTAAAGCACGATAAGATATCGGTTCGCGACGTTGAAGCCGGAGAGATGATCTACGGCAGTCTTTGCATCGTAGATGTCTTCGTAGACAACAAAGGCGGTGCCACGGGTCTCCTTGCTCGTCCCGATCCGGATCTGGCGAATCGCGCCGTATTTGCCAAATATATCGTACATCTCCTCGCTCGATATGTTGAATGGAAGGTTTCGCACGTAGAGCACTCTGTTCACCTCCGGCGGCAGCCGTGTGTTCCCCTTCCTGAGGCTGATCGCCGCCATCTCCAAGCTAGGGTTCCGGTATCTTGCCGAGAAACTGGACCTTCAATCTTCCGACTTTTTTCTATTTTTCTTCTTTTCTGCGGGTTAGGCTTTATAGTTTCAACTACTCAAGCCCACATAACGGGCCGAAGTTTTATAACATCATCAACCTTATGGGATTAGCACTTAAATTATGTAAAATTTGATTATTATTAGGGATTTTGTTTAGAATAAAAGGAACTGCAAAAAGGTAATATTTTTGACTTGTTTGATTGATTACACATTTACACCATAAAATTAAAAGTTTATATATAAAATTAAAAGATATGCAAAAGTTGGCGACAACTTTATCCACAAATAGTAAGGCCGGTTAGCGTTAGCAGGAGGAAAAGGACCTGACTGAACTGAGTTGAAACTCCAATTGCCATCGAGGAAAGGACAGGGCTTGCGCGCAAATGGAATTCGGGAAAATCTTCCGCCGGAGTAGAACAAGAACCTAAAAGAATTGAAAGGGTGGGGTGGTAGTAGGTGGCGATGCCGGTGGTGGGAGTGACGGTGGATGGCAATAGGTGATAGCTAGTGACAACTGGCGGTGAGTGGCATGTGCAAAATCAACCTCTCTTTTGAGGGTGGATAAAATATGATTGTGAAATGCCTGAATCTATATATGAAATTAAATAGAAAATAAAAATTCTCTTAGAATTTGAGCAACAACATTTATTGAAGGTGAACAAAATAGCTAAAATGCTTTCTTTTAAGATTTTTTTTTTTAAAGTCAAACAATTAACCACCATAAGCTCTTCTTGATTTCACCGCTAATGAGTGGTGGCTGTGACCAACATCATTTTAAATCGAGTTAATCTTGAACATACTGAAAATTAACGACACGATAAAATTCACTTCCAAACTAATAAGTATGATGTTCTTGTTTCTATCGAATATCATAAATTTTATAGTTAATAAATTATAAATATTTATTTAATCAAAATATTTTACAGGGTCGAATTTGAGTCATTTTGGTATCTAACGGGTCAGATTTAGATTAACTTTAGTATCTATTTATCTAATCGGTCAATCAATTTTGACACCCTTACAAATTCGTTAAGATGGGTCACATAAGGCTCATCACTTTCATGCACCTAGGGGTGTCAATATTTGACACGACCCGAAAATCCGACTCGAATCCGGCCCGAAAATTTGGCACTATTAGGGTCAACCCGAATCCGAAACGGGTCGGGTTCGGGCTCAACATTTCGACCCGTTCAAAAATCGGGTCAGGTCCGGGTTAACCCTTTGACCCGATTTTGATCCGAAAATCCGATTTTGACCCGACAGCCTGAGATTGACTCGTTTTTTACCATAAAGAAAGGAGATAGACCCGTTTATTTTTACCCGAAAACTAGCAATTTTTGGTTGGAAAGGGGTCATTCGGGTCGTGTCGGGTTGACCCGGACACGAAGCGGGTCGGTTCGAGTCAGAAAAACTGACCCGTTTTCAAAAATGGGTCGTGTTCGAGTTGACCCGAATATTGCCGGGTCAGTTTCATGTTCGACCCGAACCTGACCCTGACCCTTGGCCTGAAATTGACACCCCTACATGCACCGACAACTCTTCCACCAAAATCTTAAGCAAGTCAACAAAGTTCTTAGACCACATTAACACACTGATCTACGATCTACGCGTACGAGCCAACCACATTGGATATTAATCCAACATTGTAGTTACTAGCCACCAAAAAACACACGTGGCCACCTTCCATTGTCGTATTTGCTGTTTGATATTTTCCCATAATATAAACTTTTTTCAACAAAATAAACTGGCCATGTGAACTAGTCATGACTCATGACACGTGACAATAATTCGAAAAACATGGCTGAATGAATGTTTAAAGTTTATAATTAAACTTTAAGTGTTTTATTTGAGCTTATATAAGCTTGGAATGAATCACTTTTGGTATTCTTGAGTTTGTCTCATCTAGACATTTAATTCAATTATAAATTTTTTAAAATTGGTGTTCATATGATCATAAATTTAACTTTTAGAAGTCGTCAAATCAAGACTTTCAAAATTATCTTGATTGTGCACGAATCTCAAGGCAAAATCAAGCTAGAAACTTCCAAAGTTAAATTTGAGATCACCTGAACTCTGATTTCAGCAAACTTACAATCAAACAAAGCGTCTCGGAAACGCGAACCCAACGACACCAAGTTCAACTCAATCCGAGCCCAAATGAGTCCAAATCAAGGACCTGAAGTGCTATTGAAAAGTTCGAATCACAATTTGAGTTGCCAAACGATTTCGAAACATGATGTGCTTATAGTCGAATTGAGCGGCTCCACGAGACAAATCCAACGAGCCCAAGACACCGAATTCCGACATCTTTAAGACCTTCAAATGTCTGACGAATGGTACACAATCAAAGGATTCAATATCGGACGTCCATCCAATCACTCCCCATTTGCTCCTGATCTTTCACCTATTTACGGGTCATGCCACTCTAGAAAATTATAAATAAACCTCTCATTTCTCTTGAGAGTGGACCCAAACAAGAAGTAAATGAGGAGAAGAGAATAATAGGAGGGAAGAAACTCCTCCTTGAACACTGTCGGAGTTCCGCCCGACTTTCAAGTGATGTCGGAATTTCGCCCGACCTCCAAGTGATGCTGGAATTCCGCCCGACCTCCAAGTGACGTCGAGATTCTGCCCGGCCTCCAAGTGACGCCGGAATTCAGCCTGACCTCCAAGTGACGCCGAAGTTCTCCTTGGTCGCTAATTGACTTCGAACTTCTACCCGACGCCAGACCTCCGCTCATCGCCAAGTTTCTATCATACGCCGGAATTCTGCTTGTTGTCGAACTTTAGTTGGACATCTATCTGATGTTGGATTTATATTCATTGTTGGATTTCTACCTGACACCATCCTTCTGACCTTCATCGTTAGATAACAGTCCTTCTGACATTCGTCGCCCGTCGATTACAATCATTCTAACTTACGTCGTCCACCGATTACAATCCTTCTGACCTCCGTTGTCAGCTAACTATGGTCCTCTTAACTTACGACGCCCACTAATTACAGCCCTACTGACCTCTGTCGTCAACAGACTATGGTTCTCCTGACTTACGTCGCCCACCGACTATAGTCATTTCGACTTCCGTCGCCCGTCGACTACGGTCCTCCTGACTTACGTCGCCCACCGACTACAATCATTCTGACTTCCGTCGCTAGTGGACTACGGTCCTCCTAACTTACATCGCCCACCGATTATAGTCCTTTCGACCTCCGTCGCCAGCCGACTACGATCCTCCTAACTTATGTTGCCCACAGACTATAATCCTTCCGACCTCCATCGTCAACTGACTATGGTCCTCATAACTTACGTCGGCCACCAATGACAGTCCTTCTGACCTCCGTCGTCAGACGATATGATTACGATCCTCCTGACTTACCTCGCCCACCGACTACAGTCATTCCGACTTCCGTCGCCCACCGACTACGGTCCTCGACCTTCCCCTAAGGAAGGACCTCATTTGTAAGAAACTGTAATACTAGTGGATTCATTCAAACTGGGGTAGGCCCCTTGGTTTTTCCTCCTTTTTAGGAGTTTTCCACGTAAAAATTTTGATGTCTCTAGTGAATGACGTACCCTCTCTTTTTATTTGATTGCATGTTGGATCTACGTACAACGCTAAGACGTTAAATTTTATATTTCTCTACCGCCGCGAATACTCTCGATCGTAACAAGATTCATGATAATCAAATCAATTTTTCATGTATATATCAATTATAGTAGAGATTTATGTAGATGTATTGAAGGGTAATGATAATCAAACAATGGTAGTTATTTAATGTAAGTTTATATTGGTGGCTGAATGATAATGGTTGGATAACAATAATTGAACATTGATGATCAGATAATGATTGACCGACAACAGTGGTTGGGCAATGATGAGCAAGTGACGAGATATTGGTATTTGACTTTATTGTCCACTGTTAGAACGGTTTTCAGAGTTCTTCAAATCTCTAAACTCCTTCAAATTTAGGTTAATGTCCCCTTATTATACGAATGAGGGTGGACTTGTTGTTTTATGAGTGACATTTTAATATTTTTAGAAAAAAAAAACTCAAACAAATAATATAAGTTGATTTTTTTATTATTTAATTATTTTAGCATTTAAGTTTGCTAATAATCTTAGAATTGGATGAATTTGGGCTCATTGGCCTTCTCTCATTGATACTCTTGGTTTGATTACAAGCATGAAATATTTAGAGATAATTTGTTCTTTTAATTAATATTATAAAATTTTTAATTATATTTAAGTGCTTGATTTGAATTCGTTTGCATTAGGACCAGAAAACTATTGATGTTATTGAGCTTGTTTCATTGAAATGTTTAATTCAGTTATAAGCTTGTTAAAATCGGAGTTTGAATGGTTCTAAACTCATATTCAAAAGTTTCTAACTCAAATTTTACATCAATATTTTTAATTTATCAAATGAATTTTTTGATGGCTTATCATTCCTAATTTTTTAGTATTTGACTCAAAGTAAAATAAATTCAATGTAAAGCTTATTGGTAATGGTCGATGATGCATTGGTGCATAGGGTGATAGAGTGGCTGGCTGTGGCGATTAGTGGCAATGGCTTTTTTTTTCTTTCTATATATATATATATATATATATATATATATAGATAGATAGATAAATATTTTTTTTTTCTATTAAATCATCTATTTAAATTCTCCCCAATTTTAAGGTAACCTTCGCCATGCTCACTCTCCTCTTGCAACTCAAATGTCCGCCCGAATCCCCAAATCCAAGCTACTCATTCCACCTACCTTCCTCCTCATCGTCCTCCTGATCCCCTACACCACCACCACCTCCTCCTTCCCCCTTCCCTCCGCCGCCGCTGCCACAGCTGCTCTCCACTGTCAATCCACTCTCTTCCCCAACCTCTGCCTCTCCACTCTCCTCTCCATTCCCAACCTCTCCACCACTCCCCTCCCATCAATCATCTCCTCCGCCGTCAACTCCACTGCCGCCACCGTCATCTCTTCCTCCCATAACTGCTCCTCCATTCTTCGCCGCCATCACCTAAGCCCTCGCCAAAGACTCGCCCTTTCCGACTGCATCGAGCTTCTCGACGCCACGCTCGATGATCTCCACCTCGCCGTCTCCGATCTTCGCCGGAGTTCTTCCCGTCGCCGCTGCCGCGCCGATTTGTCCACTTTTCTCTCCGCCGCCATTACGAATCAGTTCACTTGCCTCGACGGCTTTGCCTTTGTTCCCGAGCAGGAGAGCATTCGTCCTCAGATTCAGCGTAGAATGGTCAAGATTTACAGACATGTTAGTAATGCGCTCGCCTTGTCAAAGAAGATCAGTTCGCCGGAAAATTGTAATGGCCGCGGCCAAGATGAAGTTTTTCGAGGTAGTAATTTAATATTTAATTTTAAATTATATTTGATAAATTAATTTCACAATTATTATATCCTTACAGTGAATGGTAAATTTCCCACGTGGCTGACGAGAAGAAACCGGCACCTACTTCAGGCGCCGGCGCCGGCGACATCAATTGTGGCGGACTTGGTGGTGGCGAAGGACGGGAGCGGTAACTACACGACGGTGGGGGAAGCAGTGGCAGCGGCGCCGAATAACAGCGCGACGCGGTTCGTAATTTACATAAAAGCCGGGGCGTATTTTGAAAATGTGGAGGTTGGGAAGAACAAGGTCAACTTAATGTTCGTCGGAGATGGCATGGGGAAGACGGTGATAAAAGCCGGCAGGAACGTCGTCGACGGCTGGACCACTTTCCGGTCAGCCACTGTCGGTGAGCCTACTCGAACCAATTAATTAATCTTTTTTATAGACAGTACTATTATAATTTTTTTATTGCACGCTGCTTTAATTTAATTAATAGAAAGTAAAGGGGCTTATTGAAAAAGGGGCTTGTTGTTATTTATGAAGGTAGTCAGTATCGTGTCGGGTACGGATACGAGAATGTTACATGTTTAAAGAATTAAAGGCTCCTATATAATTATTTTTATCTTTTTTAAATAGAGAAAAATTCGGAAAATTAGAATAAGGTGATTTTCCATAATTTATTTGACATAACCAAGTTTCTCGATTAATTATTATGTGCGGACGTCAAATATCATTCGAAGATCAATCAGAATGCGCCACATCACTTCTTTGCTCGGTACCTTGACTCGGTATTGCTTGGTCGCGACTCGGTACCACTGATGTGATTGTACGTGATTCGCCTCCGAACGTAGAGCTCCGTCCAGCCTCAGCACAAAATAATTCTCTTATTTAAGATAGTTTTTTTTTCCACTTTTTTAGCTTTTCAAAATTTTTTGTGATAAAAAACTAGTTTTTACATCCGGTGTTGCTTATATGTGAACTTTTTAAGAAAATAATTGATCAGATTAAAAAAAAAATTATAATATTCACAATTGCTTTTAAAAAATAATTTCCTATAATAATTTTACAGCAAACTTTATAAAATTCTATAATCTTACAAAATAAAACTTAAAACTATTTTGAACAAAATATTTTTATGAACTATTATATATATATAAATACTAAATGCTATATGTCACAAAAAATCATTTTGATCATGCACGAATCTTGATGCAAATTTGAATTAGAAACTTTCAAAATTAAGTTTGGGATCATCAAAACTGTAATTTCAGCAAACATATATTCAAATTGTACATCTTAAAGAGACGAACCAAATGACACCATATTTGATCCAATTTGTTGAACTCTATATCTTTCTGCCGCCACGAACATTTCAACACATAATAGTTCTCAAAAGTAGCTTTCCATGATAATTTTTGAAAAGTGGGTTGCAGTCTAATAGGCATGTGATAGCCATCGAAAAAAATAGCGAAAAAGTTGCCCCACGGAGAATTTTTTTTTATATAAATGATATTATAAAAGAAAATTAAAAGAATTGAAAAAGGGCAAAAAACATATTGTACACTTACCCAAAATAAAGAAATTTGGAGTGCACTAAATAATAAGCAATAATGATTACTTGAATTGATAATGAAGCTGTCATATGATGGAAAGCACTTCTTGGAGTGTAGGAAACAAAAAAGTATGATAATTACTTCAATTATCAAAGCTACTTTATATTAAAAGCATTTCTTATGTTTTTTTTTTGGAGGTTAGGTTTTTTTTTTTTTTTTTTTTGATATTTTTGGGCCATTTGATGTTATATTTAAATATTTTAAACTAAATTTTAATATTTTTGTCTTTTAATAAAACTTTCAATAGAATATTTTTGAAAATCTTAGAAAGTTTTTAATGATTTTTTTTGAATGTTTTGCTCTTAATTAGTCGAATAATGACAACATAAGTTAAATGATGAGATTGGATGTTAATAGTTAGGTGGCAATGATTAGACGACGGTTGCTGATGAAGATCATTGATGAGGGTTGACGACCAAAATAGTTGAGTTCTTCAAATTTCTCAGCTTTTGAACCTTCCTTAGGTAGAAAAATAGAGCTTTATTTATAGTTTTTTTTAGACAAAAAATAAAAGGTTCATCGAGCATCACATATTGATTCCCTTGATCATAGACTATTGATAATATTTGAGTATTTTAATGACATCAAAATTGAATGATCTTGGGCTTGTTAATCAAATCTTGTTGAGGATAAATTATTTTGTGCGGAGGTCGGACGCAAAACGTCGTCCCGAGACCAATCAGAATGCACAACGTCAACGTAGCGCATTCTGATTGGTCTCCGGACGGCGTTCGACGTCCAAACAGAATAATTAATCCTTGTTGAGATGCTTGATTTGATAATAAGAATGCAATATTTAAAGGCCACATGATTCTTCAATTACTCTTCAAAAGCTTTTGAATATGCTATAAGCATTTGATTTTAGTTCATTTTGATTTGAATTAGATAGCTTTTTGTATCATTGGGTTCATTTTGTTGTGACGTTCACTTTGATTATAAGTTTTATTGGAAATTGAAAATTCCTAACTTTAATTGTGAAAAATTCCAATTCAAATATTTCCCCTTTAGATTCATGCTTATTATGTGAATTTTTTGGTGATGTATTAATATGTAATTTGGCCACTTTATAATTGATATGTCATCAAAAAATTATCTGGATCGAGCACGAATCTCGATGCAAAATCAAGTTGGAAACTTTCGAAATTAAAATTGGGACTATCCGAACTCCGATTTCAGTAAACTTATAGTCTAACTGAGCGTCTCAAGAATGCAAACCCAACGACACCAAATTCAACCTAATCCGAGCCCAAATGGGTCCAAATCAAGGGTTTGAAGCACTTTTGGATGGTTCAAACCACAATTTGGATTACCAAACGGTTTCCAAATATAACGTAATTATAGTCGAATCGAGCGTTTCAACGAGACGAATCCAATGAGTCTAAGATCAACAAATTCTGACATCACTAAGACATTCAAATGTCCATCAAACATACCATGATCAAGGGATTCAACATCGACCGTCCATCCAACCACTTCCTATTTACCCTTGATCTATCACCTATTTATAGGTCATGCCAATCCAGAAATCTATAAATAAACCCCTCATTTCTCTTTAAAAGGGACTGAAGCAAGAAGAGAAGAAGGAAGAAGAGAAGAAAAGAAGGAAGAAACTCTTCCTCGACCACCACTTGAGTTCGTCGGACCATCACATGAGATTATCGCCTTTGCCGGACCACCACATGAGGCCATCGCCTTCGTCGGACCACCACATGAGGCCCTATCCTTTGTCGGACCACTATTTGAAGCCCTCACCTTCGCCGAACCACCGCTTGAGGCCCTCACCTTCATCAGACCACCACATGAGGCCCTCACCTTCGCTGGAACACCACCTAAGGGCCTGAACTCCGCCAAACCAACACTTAAGACCCTAAACTCCGTCAGACCATCAACTAACGCCAAAATTTTGCCTAGTCACTATCAGACTACTAATTGACGCCCCAAATTCCAAGAGATGCACGGTTTAACATTAGACTTCAACCATACGGTTGACATTTGTAATTTGATCGCCCTCTAGGACGATTTAGCCCACTGTACTCAACTCAAATTCTAGTGAAATCTTTTTAACTGGACTAGGCCCCGTGGTTTTTCTCCTTTCCAGGATTTTTTACATAAAAAAAATATTGTGTTCTCTGTGTGTGAGCTGAATATTTGTGCAATGCTAATACGTAAAATTACAACTCTATCGCCATGTATATTATAGACCGCAATAATAATGATATATATATGATCAAATTTGAGTTCTTTATATTAGTATAATTCAATTATAGGTACGTTCACACAACCTATTAATATAAAATGTTGTAATTGCTTTAATTTAATATATTCGATCAGGGTTTGAATATGCTCAATCATATATCGATTTTTTATTACATATGATATCAACCATGTTCAAATTTTGGTTGAACTTTTTCCAACTATTATTGAAGTCAAATTTGGGAAAACTTATTCTGTGCGGACATCGGACGACGTCCAGAAATATATCAGAACCCCCACATCATTTTTTTGCTTAGTATTGGTGCTTGGTATTGCTGTGTACCCGATGACATGTCTCGTTCTGATTGGTCTCCAGACCATCCAATATCCGCATTGAATAATTTCTCCAAATTTAGGCTTTGTTTAGGAAGGCTTTCTTACTATTTTCTAAAGCAGCTTTTTAGTATAAAAAAAGAAAACATCCCAAACAAAGCCTTAAGAACGATAGATTTAAAAAAGTAGTACACAATCTAAAATGAGGGTATTTTGATTTGAGGAGATTTTTCATCTAAGAAATGAAATATGGAGCAAATTTCTCTAATATAAAATATTATGGAACATATAGACTAAAATTTATCTTTTAAAATAGCAATTTTATGCCAATTAAAAAAATTCAATTGTTAAACAATAAATGAGTTATCTGATTGCTGATTATAAAGTTATTAAATTTTACTAATGACATTATAACGACTAATACAATAAATTAAATGCTAATCGCAGCGGTAGTAGGCAAAGGCTTCATCGCCCGCGACCTCACCGTCGAAAACGCCGCCGGTCCAACCAAACACCAAGCCGTCGCCCTCCGCTGCGGCGCCGACCTCTCCGCCTTCTACCGCTGCAGCTTCGTTGGCTACCAAGACACTCTCTACGTCCACTCCCTCCGCCAATTCTACCGCGACTGCGACATCTACGGCACCGTCGACTTCATCTTCGGCGACGCCGCCGCCCTCTTCCAAAACTGCAATCTTTACGCCCGCAAACCCGACCCCAATCAAAACCCCATTTTTACAGCTCAAGGCCGCGAAGACCCCAACCAGAACACGGGCATCTCAATCCAACGCTGCAAGATAACTTCTGCGGCCGAACTAATCCCGGTTGAGTCAGACTTCCAGAGCTATCTCGGCCGGCCATGGAAGAAGTATTCGAGAACTGTGGTGCTGGAATCGTATATAGGGAGCTTGATTGAGCCGGCGGGGTGGTCGGAATGGAACGGGAGTGTGGGAGTTGATACTCTGTTTTACGGGGAGTACATGAATCGAGGGCCTGGATCCAATGTGAGTGGGAGGGTAAACTGGAGTGGGTATAAGGCCATTAATGATTCTGCGGAAGCTTTGAATTTTACTGTTGGGAGCTTTATTCAGGGCGATGACTGGCTAGGAGCTTACTCTATTCCCTTCTTTTCTGGTTTGAGCTGAAGAACTTTGTTTGTTATTTGGATACAAAAGCTTGAACACTGCAATAAAGTAATGAACTGTGACAACAAATTTTTCTGTAAAATAACAAGCTGGGAACTTGATTAGATGCTGGTGACAGAAATTTTTTTTCTCCATGTAGAATATATAGTTGGTGAGATATGATAGTTAGAATACTATGCCTTGCTTTACTAATATATTATTATTAAGATCTTAAGGCAACAGATCAGGGTTGGCAAGGAAGAATAGATGTTAATCTCTTTTATGGAATTGAAGAGATTATTACATGCGTAGTCTAGATAAAGAAAACCGTTCGGTTTTATGACTCTCAATAATAAAAGTACAATTAATGTTCACCACTGCGCTTTTATTGTTCATAATCACAAAACCGAATGATTCTCTGTGTCCAAATTTTGCATGTAATAATCTCTCCTAAACTAAGGGGAATAAAATAAAAAAAAAAAAAAAAAAGGACCTCCAAGCTATAGCTTTAGTAGTATGCATACTTTAGGTTGTTCTCCCCCCATCAATCCATCATATATGACCATATATTTCTACCAAATAATCCCCCACTGAAAGTAGTTTATTAATCATACGATTACTATCATGCAAGGCATTCCCGCTTATGGGGGAACTCGCCTTAGAGAGATTCAATAAGGTTAAGGAACTCGCTTAGTGAAGCTCAGATTGGAAAAGTTTAAAACAAGGAAGCATACACGTTGGTCATGTTTAGAAGGAAGAACTTGCCTTCTCAAGGCAATCATCTTAGAGAGCTCTGATGCAGAGCATCTTATGATCTAAAATGTACTTTAGGAATGCTTTATCATTTAATTGTTGTTTTTTAGGTTTTCTAGAAGTTTCTATTTTTAATTATATATGCAAGATGTTTTAGAAAGAATGAAATGAAAGATATTTTTGGAAGATTAATATATAGTAATTATTTATCTTTGGTATTCTTGCTCTTAGGAGCTGTTACTTGTTATTAATCATTGATCTCCCCACATCAATCTCACCTCTACTAGATGATCACTTGACCATTATGCAAGAGATGCTGATCACCTACCTAAAAGTAGGTGTGGAGACTATGTTTGCTTAGTCAGTGCCTCGATCTTGGACGCTTATCGCTAAAAGTTAAACCAAGTCAAATATGAAAGGACATGTGCATTCATTCTAGTCAACCCACGTATTTTATAACTGTCAAATATTATAATATTTCATTATTATTTTAGGTGTTGCATCTACTTTAGCCTTCTCAGCCCTACAAATAACCAGTTGAGAGGCATTTTTGGGACCTTTTGGCTACTGAAACTTACAACATTGATTATAGATAAATTTCTTCCTATTAGCCACCTTTCTTTCTTTCTCTTCATGTCACCTTATATTTTTGTTGAAATCGTTTCACCTTAATAGTCTTGATAGTAAGGCCAATACATCATTCACAGGAAAATTTGGATTCAACAAAGTGCAATTTTTTTCAGTAGTTATTATAGGATTCAAATTTGTCCATCATTGATATTTGACTTTCCTAACTATAAACCTCCTAGATGAGAACCTCAGAACATAGTGTGAGCATGAAAAAAGAAAGGAGAAGGCTAAGAAAATATGAATTAACAACTACAAATATAAAGGCCATAAAAATACTTAGCTAGATTAATAGTTCTAAAAATAAATCAAAATATGCATATTCACTATTTATTTATACAATTCTTAGGGCTAAATGATACATAAAAAAGGTAGAAAAGTATGCCATTAATTATAATACTTTACAGACTATACATGAGGCGTATCTTGATCTAATAAGCATCCATGCGGTAATAATAATTCAATGTCCTAAGAAATTGCCTGAATAGGGGATTAAGTTTTTATAGATGTCTCCAACTCTTTATCTCCAACTCTTTTCTTATCTGTCTAAATATGATTGACATTTTGTTCATAATAGTAATAAGATTTATTGATGACATAATTCTATCTAAACTCATTTTCTTTATTTAGTAGGATCATATAGAATTCCTTTAGAAATTTTGCCTTCCTTAAGTTTTTTGTATAATGAGCCAACAAAAATCTTAACATATAGTGAAAGATATAAAGAGAAATCTATCAATAATTTTGACTCGTCTAAATTATTTGTTAGATTATTATTCAATAGTGTTAATATATGTGGAAGATGCTGAGAGAAATTCACCAAGGAGATTTAACTTATGAAAGTCTTGCTTGATATATGTATCAACAATATTTGGCATATTCAAGGCTAGTTATCATAGTGATGCTCAATGATGTCAATCTATGTGCAAGAGATTGGAAGAAATCCATCAAAGATATTTGACTTATCTAAGATTTTTATAGTATTATTTGATGGCATTAGTCAATGTAAAATAATTAAAATAAAATATCCTTGGGGTCGTTGACCACACTTTAATCTGGAGGGGGCAAATGATATATATATCCTTAACAAAAATGTTAGGTGATAGTATTTAGATGACTATAGTTGCGTAACCATGGTCGAAGACGTAAAATAGTTGGGCAATGGTGCTTGAGGGAAGATGGTCAGAAAACTATAATTGAGCAACATTGGTTAGATGATTATGATCAAACGATGGTGCTCAAATCAAAGGGATGTGGTTGGAAGATGGTGGTGGAAGGCGATTATGGTTAGAAGAACTTAGTAGGGCAGTAGCAATCCAATCATTGTGGCCGAGCAACTATGAAAGCTTGATCTGGGCTCATTCGGACTTGAATTGAATCACTCATGTTTATCAATCCAATCGGAATATGATAACCTATTTTTTCTTTCCTAGTAAAAACAATTTATCTACATGTAGCACTAATGAATCTTCAAAATCTTCTACAAATAATCCATTAAACATCTTCTTTTTGGAAAGAGCCATTCATACTGCACACTATGATAAATACTAATATTTATGTTATGTGATTGAAAGAATATGATAAATGCATAAAATAAAATAAATAAAAAATAAAAGAATATGATTAATGAATGTTTTCTTTAAGTAAATGGTCAAGAGACCGAAGGTTAAGGTAGCCCGATCTACCTCAATGAGTTCCCTCGCAATAATTTTGAAAAGAATTTATTACTCTCTTTTATCATTGTATTTTTTTCTTTCTTCGAATTGTGTAGAATCTTCCCTCGTGGTTTGTATTGTAAATTTGTTGCGCTCAAGTATGACTATGAGCGATGCACTATCTTTTGTTTGGCTGCTACTTTCTTGCCGTTCTCTCATTACTTTCCAGAAAACTTAGAAATAAAATGCTATGTTGAGTTATCTATCTCACAATAATTTTACATCCTATTTTATAAATGATACGTCATCACAAATTTATCTTGATCAGGCACAAATCTCGAGGCAAAAAGCTAGTTGGAAACTTCAAAGATTAAATTCAGGAGCATCTGAACTCCGATTTCAGTGAGCTTATAGTCAAACTGAGCTTATCGGAAACACGAACCAAATGACACTGAATTCGACCCAATCCGAGCCCAAATGGGTCCGAATTAATCAAGGACCCGAAGCGCTGTTGGAAGGTTTGAATCACAATTTGAGTTACCAAACAGACTCCGAATTTAACGAGCTTATACTCGAATCGAACGGCTCGACGAGACGAATCTAACGAGCCTAAGATCGCCGAATTTTGACATCACTAATGCCTTAAAATGACCAACGAACAGTACACAATAGTAGTATTCAATATCGTACGTCCATTCGACCACTCCCTATTCGCCCCTGATCTCGCGACTATTTACGAGCTATGCCACTCCAGAAAAACTATAAATATAGCCCTCATTCTTCACAAAGAGAGGGGGGGGGGGAGTGAAGAGAGAGAAAAAGCAGTCAATGCAGCGGCAGGCAAATCAATCATTTCAATTCAATCAATCAATATCCGTCAATCAAATCAATACGGTCAAATCAATGAAATCAGTCGAGAAAAGCAATACGGAACAATGAATCTATACGACAGTCAATACGGTACAGAAACAGTAGGCAGTAGTACGATGTCCATGTTCATGCTATCAATACAGTATCTATATCTATCAATGTCCATATCAATGCTCAGTAGTATCAATGTTCAGTAGTCAATCGATGAAATCAGTGAAATCGTACGATACAGTAAACCCGATCAAATCCGTAAAATCCGTAAATCAATACATTAAACATGCAATCAATACGATAATACTGAACAATGTATAATCAATGGTCATGTTGCTGTTGTAGAATTCATATTGCTGTTGTAGATATCAATATATTGGTTCTATGAAAAGAGTCGTCACTCTATTGCCCGTCGGCCGCCCGTCGGCATATAATCTCCTTATGACTCCCAATCGTTATATCAATGATCAATGGTTTAAAGGAAAGCCCGTCGGCCCACCATCCTGTACAGGTCAATATCAATCTTCAACCAATGTTCAACCAGGTTATACGTGTGTTCCAGTATCAATAATCAATCAATAATCAGTTTAATAATCAATATTAAAGCAATCTATAGCAATCATATCAATAATCAATAGCATATCAATCTAATCTATCAATTTCGGGAAAATCAGAAAAACTACGAAAATCGGTCAGAGTAACGGCAGTCTATCAAATTTACACAAAAATCCTGCAAAATCATAATTCACCAAATTACAATAGAACGTTCACGACATCAATATAAGACTATTATTCTATAGAATCCAAATCAAATCACGTCCTGATATTTTTCTATTCAATTAAAATCG
Source organism: Dendrobium catenatum (assembly GCF_001605985.2). Classification (NCBI taxonomy): domain Eukaryota; kingdom Viridiplantae; phylum Streptophyta; class Magnoliopsida; order Asparagales; family Orchidaceae; genus Dendrobium; species Dendrobium catenatum. Next base: position 1,129,617 of record NW_021415225.1, on the reverse strand, counting down.
CGTAGAATCAATTCCGACCGATAAAATCATCGTAGAAAATAGTCAAATCGTGTACAATATTCATATCTATAACATATCAGAAGTTGTGCGGTGAAAGTCGTGTCAATACGAAATCAGGTCAAAAGTTCGACTACAAAAACACAAAACAGTGCACAACTCGATCAAAATACAAAATCTTCGAAAACAGAAATAGGGTTCGGAGTCCTTACAGCGAGACAAACAAATCTTCTAACAGCGTCGTCGGACGAAAAGCGCTCCGTGGCCTCCAAAACCAAGCTTCCTTCTTCTCTTTCCTTCTCTTTCTCTCTCCTGCCTTTCCTCTCTCTCCAAAATGAATCCAAAATATCTCAAATCCGATATTTATTAACACTGATCGTCCTGGACGATCCAAATTTCGTCCTGGTACGATGGGTTTTCTGGACAAATTTCGTACAGACGAAATCCAAATTCGTCCCGGGCGACTAGCTCTCTGGACAGATTTCGTACAGACGGATCGTCCCGACTGCTCCAGGTTCGTACAGACGAAAATGGCAGATTTCTTCACAAATTTCTTCAGTTCGTCCAGTACTAAAGTCAGATCGTACGGGACTAACAGCACAAAAAAATCAGCTTTTTAAGGATTTTACAAATATAGCCCTCATTCTTCACAAAGAGAGGGGGGAGTGAAGAGAGAGAAAAAGCAAGAAGGAGAAGAAGAAGAGAAGGGGAAGGAGAATCAGCTCCTCCTCTCGACCACTGCCGGAGTTCTTTCCGCCGCCTGAATACACCAGAATTATACCGGATATTCGAGAAACGTCGGAATTCTGCCCAACTTCCACGGGATGCTGAAATTCTTCCCAATTAATGACAGAGTTCCCTCCTGACGCCGAGACTTCTCCCAAGTGATTCCGAAATTCTCCTCGGCCACCAACAGACGTCGGACTTCTACCCGACGCCGGACCTTCACTCTTCCCAAGTTTCTACATGACGCCGGACTTTTACCGATTATCAGATTTTTGCTGGACGTATATTCGAAGATGGATTTCTTTTTATTGTTGGACTTCTACCTGACGCCGTTCTTCTGACCTTCATCGTCAGACACAGTCCTTCCAACGTCCGTTGCAAAACAACGGTCCTTTTGACATCCGTCGCTAGTCGACTACGATCCTCCTGACTTATGTCGCCCGCCGACTACAGTCCTTCTGACTTACGACAACAGTCCTTCCGACCTCCGTCGCCCGCCGACTACGGTCCTCCTGACTTACGTCGTCTACAAACTACGGTCCTTCCGACCAAACGAACACGTCAACAATGACTCTTTGTATTAACATCATGTAATGTACTCCATAAGATGTACATTCAAGCTAAGGCCTTCCCCCAAGGAAGGACCTCATTTGTAATCAACTACAATACTAGTGGATTCATTCAAACTGGGCTAGACCTCATGGGTTTTCCCCCTTTTCAGGTGTTTTCCACATAAAAATCTTGGTGTCTCATAACTGCTAGACCCTCTCTCTTTATCTGATTGCGTGCCGGATTTTTGTACAATGCTAAGACGTTAAATCTTATATTTCTCTACCGCCGCGAATACTCCTGGACGCAACAATAGAATATTGCAGTTGTCCCAAACATACCTTAAGTTCATTTATCATATTATTTTCCTTTTTTTAATTAAAAAAGAATATGATAAATGAACGCTATCTTTAATTGAAAGTAACGAGTCATGAGACCAAAGGTTAGGGCAGCTCGATCGCTTCAAAGAGTTCCCTTGCATAAAATCTTCCTTCATGGCCTGTATTGTAAATTCTTTGAGCTAGAATATGACTTCGAGTGCTGCAACTTTATTTTGTTTGGCTACAACTTCCTTGTTGTTTTCTCATTATCTTTTAAAAATTTTTGAAATAAAAAACTATACTAAGCTATTTTTCCCACAATAATTTTACATCCAACTTTAGTTGTGCCAACAGACCTTACGTATTTAATTTATTGAAGTCAGAGTTTATTTTAGAAATCAAAACTAATTGAGATCGAATCAATTTTTTGCTTCAATTAAATTTGGATTAAAGTTGACGAGTCAAGGTTAGATCAAATCAAAACCAAATGAATCAAACTTGAACCAAGCTACTAATGATCTTGAATCAGAGCTAAATTGACTTGAGACTGAATCATCAACAATTTTATGTAAGCATACTGTAGTTCATTGTGAAGCTGGAAGTTATCAAATTGAGAAAAAATGTTTCACTATGGTGGAAAATTTGAAATGATTAAGAAATACTTTGATAAACAATCGTGGTGAATTTCTCTAGACCTTTCTTATATATAGATTAATTTTACTAAGTAATACTTTGATAAGAAATCTCAAATAAGTCAAAACATATATAGGAAGATTTCACTCTCTTTCGTTACAAGTAAAAGTTTGAGATGATACGTACCTCATACTAATGACTTAAAGTAGATAGAATTTTTAAAAAGAATTAGTCATGACCCTTCTTAATACAAATAAAGGGCTCGGCTAAACTGTCATTATCATATCAAAATATAATCAAACTCTGAGAAGAAACCAACTAAAAGGTTTTAGTCTCCTACGTACAAGGCAAGTTTTCGATGCTTTAAGGATAATTACTTTTATAGTATATTGAGATTTCATCAATTATAATTACTTCTAGCTAGTCGAGTACTTGTAAACATCAATTAAGTATATGTATTATATGAATAAGCAAACATTCACAAGCTATATGGATAAAAAAAAAATATTTTCAAAGTTGCATAAAGGAAAACTGAATTAATATACATCATATAAGCACACTTTTTATCATTGTCCGACTACAATCATTTAATCATCATCAGCTAACTATAGTGTCCTTTAAACATTTTGTGCAATTATGATTCTTTGGGTACAGTCGCCCGACAATGTCTAAGTTCAGGTATAGCACTTATCGAAAAATTTCCCTTAGTTAATTCATCCAGGTAGATCCGCTGAATAAAAAACATATGAAATGTGTATTGATGGATATGGAGCTGGATCCCACATTGAAACATAGGGGTGTCAATTTTTGACACGACTTGAACCTGACCCGAACCCGACCCGAAAAAATCCGGGTTCGGGTCAACCCGGACCCGAAACAAGTCCGGTTTGGTTCAACAAATCAACCCATTTTAAAAATCAGGTTGGGTTCGGGTTGACCCAGCAACCCAAAATTAACCCAAAAATGACTCGAAATTGACACGAAAACTCATATTTGATACGAAAACCCGAGATTGACCCATTTTGACCCGAAAATCGAAGATTGACCCTATTTTTGACTCGAAAACTAGCAATTTTGGATCAACCCGGGTCATTCGTGTCGGGTCGGGTTGACCCGGACCTGAATCAGGTCGGGTTCTGGTCCGAAAACCTGACCCTTTTTTAAAACCGGGTCGGGTTCGGGTTGAACCGAATAGCGTCGGGTCAGTTCCGGGTTTGACCCAAACCCGACCCGTTGACCCGAATTGACACCCCTATTGCAACAATACAAGATATTGATTGATATTAGCATGGTTAAAGATTGATGTTGTGCATTTGCCTTGATAGAGCTGATATGAGGAAAATTAATAATTTTGTAATTTTATATTTAGTTGCATAAAAGTTAAAAAAAGATTTTGATGTTAAATAGATGTTATAGCTGATTATTTTGTAAACATTAAGATTTTATGATTAATGATTTATGAGATAATATTTTATAAGTTATAATTGATGGATGTATTTGTAAAAATATATAAATGAATATAACTTTTATTTTCTCCTCGCAAATCCTTGATAATGATATTGACGAATGAATATATTTTTTTGGATACCATGCTTTTTATTATTGTTACCTCAAGCTAAAAAAAATTATGTTGTTTCTCTATTATGGAATTTATCTAGCTAATTGCAATATAAAGGAGTGATTGATTGATCTTAATTGTTATAGTCAAAGCATAATAATTGAATAACATTTTTTTACTAAATATCACCAAATATTATATCCATAAATATATATCAACACTTCATAAAATTAAAGGGGCATGTGATTTATTTGGTTGATCATGTTGCGACCAATTATTTTTATTTTGATGACTATAGGTAAAATGTAATAAATAAATTAATAAATAGCATCCAAATAAATATACATTGGCGCAAAAAAATAGTCGTTAATATGTATAATTTTAGCGACCAATATTAATTAGTGATCGCTAATTTAGCAACAAAAAAAGCTTGGCTTCTAAAAGCTTCAACAACGAGGCTACTGTGACAAATCAACGACCAAAATATTTTTTGTTTTTTTATTAAAACCCTCAGAGGGGCCTACGTGTTAATTTCAAAATTTGGTTACACGGTCCTTAGAAGAATCCTCCAGCTCACTAATGCTCAAAAGAGCTACAAGATAAGAAGAATTAAATAAAACCTACGAGTCGGTGGTTCATTTTTCTAATATTACAAAAATGATCTAATAAGAAAAACGGGCTGTGAGCAAACAACACCCAAAAAAGGAGGGTCAAATCAATCATGTTCAGCACATCCCTCCTGCAAAAAAGAAGAACAAAATAGAGATGCAAATAAAAGAACCTAAAAAGGGGTACCTTGCTCATATAGAAGCTCTTGAGCCCAGCAATTTCCCTGCAAGAAACTCTCCCCACTAACATATTAGACATAAAGTAGTAAAAACTAAATATATAATGACTCTTATAATTAACAATGGAAATGAAGCTTTCACCAAAAAACCAATCCAGCAAAACCCAATAATAACTCGCTAATTCCCAGCACTTACCAGAACACATAAACAACTTACTAAAGTCAGCAGCAATATAACAAGATAAGAATCTCACCTCAATTAACCTCCAGTTAGCATGCATAATTGTAATCCAATTAAAACATCAACTATTAGAATAGATACCCAAAGTAATAGAGATTGCAGCCAAAACACCAGCACAAATATAGCTCCACCAATTAAACAGCATAATAACCCAGCCGCAAATAACCAACCATAAATAGATAAGAAACATTAAAGAGCTCTCCAAAAAAACCACACCTCAGGTAGCAAGAAAATAAGCAAATGTTAACCTCATGCAAAGAAAACCAAATACCCCATCCAGGCATCCCAGATGAATTGACTAAACAGAGAGCCGGAAAAGAACAAGAGAACACCAAAACCCAAACCAAAGATAGCAAAATCATCTAGTTCTAATATAAGGCAAGCCAATCTTATCTAGATTAACCAACCCCTTCAATTTATGGGGCACAATCACCAAATCAAATTCCCTTTCCTCCTCCATCATACTACTAAGTTTATCCAAGCAATCAGCACACGCATTGCCCTCTCTTAACACATGATTAATCAAATAGTTAAACTTAGAAAGGGCCATACGAATATTCCTAATAATGTAAAAAAATTGAGGAGAAAATATCTCCACATTTTTTATAATATGAATTAAGCTTAAAGCATCCACCTCAATTTCAATATTAACAAAACCTCTATTATTGCATATGAGAAGGCCTTTAAGTAACTCCATCAGCTCAGCAAAAATGACCTTCACGGAGATAAAGGGCCCGCATAAGCCACAATCACTTTGCCAACATTGTCACGCAAAATACCCCCAAAACCAGCATGAAAATTGTCGACAGAACCATCAATATTAAGCTTCAAATAAGGAGTAACAGGTTTTATCCAACGCACAATCCTTTCCCTTTTAATCAAATCCTCCATTTAAATAGGGATGCCCAGATACACACCAAAAGACTCACAATGAGTAAAATTTTTTGTAGAAAGAAGCTTGCCAGCGAAAATTTGAAGTAATTTATAATTAACATTGGAAATGATACTCTTATCCTCCATCTTTCTACCATCATGCTTGACCTCATTGCGGGCTTTCCAGATAAACCACAAAATAATAATGGGTAATAAATTAAGAACATGATCTTTGGCATTGGACATCCAAACAGTTAAAAATGACTGAATACTAGTAATAGAAGTAGAATTAAACACAGGAATATATTTATTAACTATCATAGCATAATGACTCCACACACTTTGAGCAATTTTACCATAAAGAAACACATGATTAATACAATCAATATTAGAATAGCAGTAACATTTAGATGGGAGATAGAAACCTTTATTCCAAAGACGAGCATCCACCGATAAAAAGCCTTTCATACATCTCCACGTAAGAATAAAATAAGAAGACAAAATACTATTGCGCCAAATAGAATCATAAGCTTTAGAAATATCCTTCTTACTTCTAAACTTCTCCCAAACCTTCTTAATTTTAAAAATACCGTTAGTAGACATGTTAAAAAGGATACGGTCATCTTCCAGAGCATTTAACGGGATGTTCAAAATAAGATGCAGAATATTGTCCGGTAAAATTTGTCTAAGTTTATCAACATTCTAGTGATCATTATCAAAATAAAAGCTAATCCTGGTAGTAACAAGAGTATGAGAAGAGATCATACTATCAATAGATCCCTGTCCAAGCTAATTATCCTGCCAAAAATAAACATGCATCCCCTTTACCCAAACCCCATTGGATAAAAGGTTCAGCATACCAGCTAATATTGCATAATCTCTTCCAAATCGAGGAGTCAATTTTTTTAAAATTGATTAAGGAAGGATACCCCTCTTTACAATACTTACTAAACATGAAAATAGCCCATAAACTGACTTTCGATCTAAACGAGAACCAAAGTTTGTAAGAAAAAGCCCTCACCATATCCATAACATTCTTACAACCTAAACCACCTTCATTGAAAGGGCCACACGTATTATGCCAGGAAGACCAAAGAATACAAGATTTATTATTAATAGTACCCCAAAAAAACTTGTTGATTAATCTTTCCAATCTAACGCAAATAAAGGGAGACGAGTTCATAGTATGAAAAATATAAATCGGTAGAGAATTAAGAACATGTTTAATAAGAACCAATCTGCCACCAAAAGAAAGAAAATTCGAGGACCAATTAGAAATTTTGCTTTAGAAGACCGTAACCATATCCTCAAAGAGCATGCTTTTCTTTCTCCCCTTGAAAATAGGGGTCCCTAAGTACTTAATAGGCAGAAACGAGCAATTGAAACCACATATCCTTTTGATATCATTAATTTTACCTTGACTAGCAGATTTAGAAACAATAAACATACTTTTATTATTATTAATAGACGGGCCACTCATATGCTAAAAATCCTCAAGACACTTGACAAGAAACTTAACATTAGTAAGAGAACTATTATCAAAGATAATGAAATCATCAGTAAAACTAAGATGGATGATAGGAATATCACCCATAGTATGATAAAACATATTAGGATGCCTCTTATAAAGAACCTCCAAACCCCTCGATAAATAATCAGCAGCTATAATGAACAAAGCAGGGGAAAGGGGATCACCTTGACGCAAACCTTGACTAGATTTAAAAAAACCATTACTTTTCTCGTTAATAATAATATAAAAGAAATAATGCTCAATACTATGTTTGATCAAAGAAATAAAAGCTTGGTTAAAACCAAATAAAGACAGCACTTTATAAAGAAACTCCCAAGACAAGTTATCATAAGCCTTAGTAATATCCAGTTTCAGAATAAAATTCCCACCTTTAACTTTCGTATTGATATCATGAGTAATCTCTTGGGCAAGTAAAACATTATAAAAAATGCTACGACCTTTCACAAAGCCAGTTTGGTTCTAAGATATAATTATAGGAAGAATATTAACCAGTCTAGTAGCAATGATTTTAGAAACAAGCTTATTTTAAAAAAGAACATAAACTAATAGGTCTAAAATCATTCAAGTTATTGGTAGCAACCTTCTTAGGATTTAAAACAATGTTAGTAGAAGAAAAGAATTTCATATATGGTTTACCCGAGAAGAAGTCAGCCACTGCCTCCAAAATATCCCCCTTAGTAATGTGCCAAGTCTTAATGAAAAATTTAGTAGTAAACCCATCAGGGCCTGCAACTGAATCAATATTCATATCCTACATAACCTTCCAAACCTCCTCTTCAGACGGAACAAGAGTAAGTTGGAAATTATCAGCCTCAGAAATACAACAAGGAACAATATAAGGATTATTAATAGGAGTCGGTTGAAAAACACTGTTAAAAATGTTTTTAAAATGCTCCACACCAGAATTTAAAATAGAATCTTCCTCCTCCAAGACCCTACCATCATTAGTAGAAATTTTAAAAATATGGTTCCTAGTTCTTTTCTTATTAGCCAAGGCATGAAAAAATTTGGTGTTCCTATCCCCATCAACAGTAAATTTAGTCGTAGCCTTTTGTTGCCAATAGATATCTTCCTATTCTTGTAAATTAAACAGATTGATCTTAGCAACATTAAGATCAGAAAGCTTAGTACTATCAGGATTAAGCTGATAAATCTGCTCAAGTTCCATCACCCTCTTTTCAGCATTATGAATGTTATCAAAAATATTTTTGAAAGTATGTTTGTTCCACCATCTCAAAACCTGTTTAAGCCTACTAAGTTTGCTCTAAAGCTTAGCCATACCCGAGATATTGTTACAAGGAAATAAAGGAGCCTTCCAATTATTTTCAAAAACATTAAGAAAATCATGATGGGAAAGCCACATATTTTGAAATTTAAATATTGCAGTAGGAATAAACTCTTTATTAGCATTTATAGAAAGCAGTAAAGGTGCATGATCAGAAACAATCCTACTAAGGTGCTCCACATTAGTCATATGGAATTTGGCAATCCAATCCTGATTAAATAAGACTATCCAGTCTTTGTCACAAGTTACCTCTATTCCAAGTATAAGCATTACCAAAAAAACCAATATCATGTAAGTCACAAGAAGAAATCATGGAGTTAAAATCCTCCATAGCATTAAAATTGGGATTATTACCTCCCAATCTTTCACTCGCATTAGAAATAACGTTAAAGTCACCTCCAACACACCATGGACCCGTAGAGATAGAGGCAAAATTCTTAATCTGATCCCAAAGAGCAAACCTGCCCACTCTAGAGCAAGCAGTATAAACAAAAGAAGCATTACATTTAAAATTAAATATAGATATAGAAACATGCACGACTTGAATAAAGTCTTCCATAATATTCATCGTGATAACATTCTTAAAAAAAATTCAAATCTTATTAGAAAAATTAGCAAATTTATTAGCAAAACCTAACTTAGAAGCCGTATTATCAAGTTTGGTCATAGCAATCATAAGTTCAAGTAATACCATAATTTGAATATTATGAATCCTACAAATATCTTTAACTCTAGTTTTCGAATCCTTCCCACCAATACCTCTAACATTCCAAATAAGGGACTTAACCATTAGAAGCTTTAGCATTTGTTTGTGCTATAGTAGAGAACGACGTAGAGGATACAAATTCTTTATTTTTTTCCCTTTTACTTATTAAATTTAGTAAATTGCTCCTCCTCAAAATTATTAAGAAAGGAATCATCAACAACGATTTTTTTGGGCTTAGAATATTCTAAATCTAAAGGTAAAGAGGTACCACGTTCGAGAATTTGCACATATTTCTCCTTCATGTTTTCAGTAGGGATAAACTCCCCTTCTTCACAATTCTCATTAATATCAGAGTCAACATTAATAGCTAAATTAGCTTCCGTAACTACTAAAGAAGTGTCATTAGAGTTTTTTAGCATGGAATCAACATATACAAAAAAGTTAGGCAATTTCTCACTATCATTACACAAGACATTACCTTCGCTATTAGCAACCAAATCACATATGTTTTCTGGCCCAACACAGCCATTCTCCTTCTCAACCAGTTTATTCAAAATAGCATATGATAAAAGTTGATCTGGCACATTATTAGAGACGGACAGGAGAACAGCTATCTCAACCGTAGGTTTCACAGTTTTTTTTAGTTCAGGATGTAATTTAAAACAACTGACATAACATGGCCATGAATCTTGCAATGGGAACAGAAATCGGAAACCTTCTCAAACTCGACTTTTTGCAAATAACCAAAAGCCTTTGAGCCAACCCAAATTTCTTTAGGATATTTTTTTAAAAATGTCAACTTCTACCAGTACCCTAGCCACAAAGGAGCGGGTCCTGGAAGCCGTAGCTTGGTCTGTTTGCAGAGGTCGCCCAAAAACAGAACCAAGAGCATGTAAAACTTGGGGATTAAAAAAATGTAACCTTAAATTCGGATCCAGATCGGAACTATGGGGGATTCTTCATGAACATAAAAAAATGGCGTCCATTTTAAAATTCTCATTTGACAATTATTTATAAAGTAAGATCTCCGAGCAAACACTCTACTATAATCTAGATCATTAGATAACTGAATCGCTACATGTCTAGAATCCAAAAGCCCCACTGAATAAAAATTAGAGAGTTTAAGATTAGCAAAAAAAAAAGCGTATAGAGTCAAGATTCGGTCGACGTAAAGCAAACTTCCCAACAAGGGTAAACTGAAAAGGACTAGCTAGCTTAAGAACATCCTTATCAGAAATCAGAATAGTTGGAACACCGTTCACAACAGATTGAGTAAATTTAGGAGTGCTATCACCTTGCATCAGGTTACCAGAGAGCACGTCTTTGAAAGAGCGAGTAGGCGACTTAGTAGATTCAACACCATCAAGATCGAAAAAGCCCCTACTTTTTTCATGTATCGGGCTGGTAGCCTTCCCCCAAGCGTTGGATGAAGACATCCTTGCCAAAAAATGAATCCCCAAACAGGGCTAGAAGGCCGAAAGGGACACCAGAGAGCACACGATGGAAGAAAAATGGAAGGAGAAGAGAGAAAAACAGCGCTCCGAAGAAGGCCAAAGTAAGCCCTAGAAATCGCCTAAGAAGCGGCAAGGGCGAGAGCTCAGAGCGCTTGACAACTATGGTTATTGGTCCTTGTTGAAATACTCTTCCGTCTTAAGATTATAGGGCTTTGTTCTGTTGAAGTGACCAAAATATTTTTTGTTGCTATTTTCTTTAGAGGCAAAATTATCATTTTTAACGACCAATTTTGATGGTCGCTAATTACCTATTTTCTTGAAGTATCATGTGATTTTATGATTTGATTTGTTCGTTAAAGTATCAGTTTTGTTGTTGGTTGTTAAAGCCAAAAATCACATGATTTTAACTAAAATTGAGGATATGTGATATACAATGAACCTATATATTTTGCAAAGAACTTAGTTGGTAACAGAATTTTTTTATTTCTGGGATGACTCATCATAGAATAATTGGTAAGATATGATAGTATAGAATACTATACCTTGCATTACCATTTAATTGGTAATAAAAGAAGATATTCCGAACTCCGAAGGATAAGAGCATATGCGCTCCACCTGCTTTGCTTTTGCTTGCAATCATTCATAGAAGCTGTAGGGACTATTGGAATCTTGACCTGGACTTACTACCTCTCTTCTATAGCACTAATTAAAGGAGAGAAATAATTAAACCCTCCAAGCCTATAGTTAGGATGTTTAGAAGCATATGATGCCTTATGAAGACTTCACCTTTACGTTTTTCTCCTCCACAAATAATATAGTGATCCTCTATAAAAAGGCAAGCTATGCCACCATCACTACCATGCAAACAAAGCTTAATTACCAAAGCTTCCAAGGAAGAAATATGAACTCCTTCCCTCCTCCTCTTCCCTCTAGCTCTAAGGCTCGTAATATCCAGCCCAAGCCTAAGATGAATGATCATTATCGTCTTGAAAAAGTGGGAAAAGATGGCTTTATGATGCTGGAGAAGATGTTGGAACCAGCAGTGATTGACAGTACCGAAGCTGCGAAGAAGTACGGTGGATTTGTAGTTTCCACGCCAGTTCCCAAGGAGCAGCCAAGGCCTAGAAATCTCCCTCGTAAGCTTCCTCGCTGGATTTTCTAAGTAAGCTCTCTTTAGTGCAGCAACGTACACACTTATATATATGTAATAGTATAGGTAGAAGAAGTTGCTCTGCAGTAGAGACTTCAATAAGCGCTGATGCTACTTGTAATGCATCGATGTATAGCAAAGTAAATATGTGTTATATATTAAGCTTTTGGTAAGTAGATACGTTCATCATAAGCTCTTTCTCTTTCTTTTTCAAATTTTTTTTTTTTGGATTTTCGGACTGATATATAAGACGCTTTTAAATAAAATAAGATGGGCTAAAAGGCTTATGCACGCTATGTAATTAAAACTTTAATTAGCTTTCTTGCATAACAGGCTACTTTCAATTCTATATTGAGAAAAATACTTACAATGATTAACTTGGTGAAAAATGAAGGGGTGAAAAATGAAGGGAGATTTGAATTTGAAGTGTTGGAAGATTTAGATTTCGTTTGAGACAGCTTTTTTACTGCTTCTTAAAATAGCTTTTTAGTACAAAATTAATTTTTTGAGAAAGATGTTTTTTAATTTTATACTAAAAAGTTATTTTGAGAAGCAGTAAAAAGCCGTCCCAAATGAATCCTTAATTTATGTATGGAAGACAATTTTTTTAATTACTTTTTAAAAATTTATCTTTAAAAAAATGTTTTTGAATAAGCATTTTTGAAGCTGTGAATAAAAAAAATAACAAAAACAAAAAGCTTAAGTTGCCCAAACAAAGCAATTTTCTTTCTCTATTATTAAAATAGAATTCAGTATTTCTCTTGTTTAATTTACCCAACCAAGAAGAAAATCTTCTACATATTTTAGATGAACCAAGCAGATTTTCAGCATTTTCTTTCCACTTTAATTCATTTAATTTCTTTTCCTTTTCAAAAAAAAAAAAAAAAAACTTACAGAAATAGTATATATTTATATATAACTCAATGCATGATTTTATATTTTTATACTATTATTATTTTTAAAATATTAGTAGAATATTTATTATAGATGCAATTTTTTTTTTTGGGTTAAAACCCACCAGTAGAGGCCTACGCGTTAATAACAAAAACCGGTTACATCGTCCTTAAAAAGTTCCTCCAGCTCACTAATGCTCGAACGAGCTACAAGATAAAAATAAAAACCTACGAGCCGGTGGATCCTTTCCCTAAGAGTACAATCAAAACTGAAATAAATATACGGGCTGTTAGTAGACAGCACCCAAAAAAGGAGAATCGAAATATTCACATTCAGCACAGCTCTCCTGCAAAAAAAGACTACGAAAGACAAAAAAGAAATGGAAAAAACAGGTAAAGTATACCTTGCAGACAGTCGAGCTCTGATCAAGAAACTTGATAAGAAACCTACAAAGAATACTCCAAAAAATGATAAGATTACCACATAAATTAGAAAAAGCTTTAGGCTCCTCAATATTATAAATAGTCCAGGAATTTTTCCAATCAAATAATAACCCCATCAAAGCATTCATCAAGCACACCCTCTTCCCCTTCGTAACATAGAAAGGACCATACAGCTTGGCATCATACTGATGCCACCAGAAACCAGAATTACCCATAATACTCAAACTAAAATGCATACCATAGCTCAGAATATACCCAGCAATACTATTCAACCAGGAAATACCAAATAAATGCTCACCCAGAAACTGCAACAGATGCCCCCATTTATTAGCAAGGAAGCACATAACCATAATAGTGACAAACCAGCAGGTAAATACCAACCCCGGAAAAGAAAACAAACAACCCCAACAGTAGCAACAAAGAGAAAACATAGCCAACATAACAAACCCAGCAGCAAAAAGAAAGAGAAAACAGAGCCAGCATACCATAAAAAACGAATCATCCAGTTCTGAAATAAGGCATACAAGCCTTATCCAAGAGAAGCATACCCTTCAGGACTTTATCTAAATTTAAAATATTCAATTCTTCATAGTCATAAAGAGTAGAACCCCTATTAGCAAGCCAGTCCGCACAAACATTGCCTTCCCTGTAAATATGCGAAATAAAAACATTCATCTCATTCATAATATTCTTAACTTTTCTAAAAAGATAAAAATAGTTAGCATTACCCGTGGCCCCATCTTTAATACTTTGCACAATAAATATAGCGTCTAATTCAATCAACACAGAATTACAACCATATTTAATACACAGTTCCAAACCCAGAATTAACGCATTCAACTCAGCAGAAATAACATCATTAGTCTGAAGAGGAGTAGCAAAGGCAACCACGACCTCACCACAAAAATCACGAATAATACCTCCCGCTCCAGCCGTCTTCAAACCCACGGATCCATCAGTGTTCAATTTCACATATGGAAGCTTGGGTTTTATCCAGTAAACAAAAGAATCAGCCATATTGGGAGAGGCTTGATCCAAGGTAATCTCAAAGAACACAGCCAAATGCTTGCATCTATAAAAGATTTTACTAGATAAAATATTGAAATTAAAAAGCTGCAAAACCTTTCTTTTCACATTATCAATGATAATATTAGCATCCATCTTCATATTCTCATGTTTAGCCTCATTTCTAGCCTCCAAATATACCAGAGAATAAGAATGGGTAAAAGATTGAAAATATGCCCTAAACTAGAATGAAACCAGTTCTCCAACATCAAATGTAAGGTATTAATTGTCGTAAAATTCTTATCAGTAATATTGTTGAAATAACTCCAAACTTTTTTAGCAATCAACCCATTAATGAAAAGGTGGTCAATATCCTCACACTTAAAACAACAAAAACACTTAGAAGCTAACGTAATACCTTTTCTTTGAATCAAATTGTCAACAGGGAGAAAAACTTTAATACACCTCCAAACAAAAGTAGAATAAGTGATAGGAAACGAACTATGCCAAATAGCCGCATAAATAGGAGATTTAACAGAAGGAATACGAAAATTCTCCCACAGGTTTTTAAGTTTAAATTTACCATTGGAGGACACAGTCGAAAGAATTTGATCATTGCAATTCATCTGTAAAGGAATTTTCAAAATCCTGTCCACCAAACAGATAGGTAAAATTTCTTTTAACTTATCAATATTCCACCCATTATTTAAAAAGAAAGAAGACACTTTAATAGTTTCCAAGGTATGAGAATTTAAGTAAGCATCAATCACAGCATTACCCAACCAATTGTCTTGCCAAAAATAAATGTCGCCCTTACCCAAGCCCCATTGAATAAAGTTTTCAACTTCCCCTTTTATGCTACACAGCCTTTTCCAAGTCCTAGAATCAGTATTTTTATAAAAACCAAAAGTAGGATGCATCTTATTACAATATTTAACATTCATATAATGAGCCCATAAACTAGAATTGGATCGAAAAGAAAATCACAATTTGTGAGAAAAAGCAGTAGCCGTATCATTCAAAGTCTTACAGCCGAGGCCCCCTTCATCTAACACCCCACAATTTTTATGCCACGCCGACTAATGAATAGCATTAGCACCCAATTTGGAACCCCAAAAAAATTTGTTAAACATTCTTTCCATTCTAGCACAAATAGAAAGGGAGGGCATTAAGGTATTAAAAAGATAAATGGGAATTGAATTAAGCAAAGATTTAATAAGAATCAAAAGGCCACCAAAAGAAAAAAAATTAGGCGACCAACTAGCCTTTTTTTTTTTGAACCATAGTGAAAATTTCTTCAAAAAGGAAAGTCTTTTTTTTACCATTGTAGATGGGCGTTCCCAAATATATATCTCATCGGCAACTTTTTAGCTTGAAAGCCACAAGCTCTTTGAATAGCTTGAATTCTGCTCTGGTTAACCGATTTACCAACAATAAAAGTACTCTTATCTTTACTAAAAGCAAGGCCACTACAACCATTAAAATTTTAACATTCTTAATAGCACCATTTGAAAATAAAATGAAATCGTCGGCAAAACTCAAATGAGATATAGGAAAATCTCTAATCGTACGAAACTTCAGGGAAATATTCTTAGCATAAAGATCTTCTAATCCTCTAGATAAATATTTCATAGCAATAATAAAAAGAGCAGGAGAAATAGTATCCCCTTGACCAAGACCTTTAGAGGATTTAAAATAACCATGCTTTCTGCCATTTATAATAACCGAGAAGAAAAAATTCTCAATACTATTTTTAATCAACAAAATAAAATTCTGGTTAAAACCAAATAAAGCCAACACCTTGTAAAGGAAGGTCCAATCCAAATTGTCATAAGCTTTAGTAATATCTAACTTTAAAATAAAATTGCCCCCAGTAATCTTAACATTTAAATAATGAGTAAGTTCTTGAGCAAGCAAAATATTATCACTAATAGTTCTCCCTTTAATAAAACCGGTTTGATTCAGAGAAATAATTCTAGGCAACACTTTAGACAGTCTATTAGCAATAATTTTAGAGTTCAATTTATTAAAAAAAATACACATACTAATAGGTCTAAAATCATTCCAAGTGTTAGCCCCTTCTTTTTTCTTAATAAGAACAATATTAGTAGAGGAAAAGAATTTAGGGTAAGAAGTGCCACCAAAAAAATCTTGCATAGCTTCAATAACATCCACCTTAATACTCTCCCAAGATTTCTAAAAAAACATGGTCGAAAAACCATCAGGACCAGCTGTAGCATCGCCATTCATCTCCTTGATAGCATCAAAAATTTCATTCTCAGCAGGAATTTGACAAAGCAAAACATTATCAGCATCATTAATCAGCTTAGGGATAACCGACGGATTATGAATATGCTCAATAACAGCATGGTTATTAAACATATTCAAAAAGAAATCCACTCCCGACTTACAGATATCCTCCTCCGTTTCAAGTAAAATACCATCATTGTTCACAATTTTATGAATTCTACTATTAATTTTATTCTTATTAGCAATAGCATGAAAAAATTTGGTATTTCTATCTCCCTCCATAACAAATTTAGCATTAGACTTTTGTTTCCAAAAGGACTCTTCTTGAAATTGTAATTGGCAAAGAGCATTTTTAGCATGATTAAGATTAAACAGGTTATCCTCATTCGGGTTGACAGAATAAATACCATCCAGATCAACAACTTTATTCTCAGCTTCAAGAATGTTCGAAAAGATGTTTTTGAAAACATTTTTATTCCAATGTCTGAGGCATTGTTTCAATCTAGCCAGCTTAGCCCAAAGCCTCAACATACCAGTAACCATATTATCTGGAAAAACAGGAGCATTCCAATTGGACTCAAGCATCTCTTTAAAATTATCATGCAATAACCACATATTAAGAAATCTAAAAGAAAAAGAACTAGTTTGATTAATCGCATTAATATTAAGAAGCATAGGAGAGTGATCCGATAGAGTTCTACTCAAGTGCTCCACATTAGTAGCAGTAAATTTAGCAATCCATTCATTATTAAACAAAATTCTATCCAAACGTTGCCAGAGATTAGTCCTATTCCAGGTGAAAGGACTACCAAAGAAATCGATATCATTCAGATTACAGTCATTAATCATGGAATTAAAATCTTCCATAGCTCTAACATTAGGGAGACCACCTCCCCTTCTCTCATTAGCATTAGAAATATTGTTAAAATCCCCTCCCACACACCAAGGCCCATTAATGTTATTAGAAAAATTAATTAGTTGCTCCCAAAGATTAACACGATTAATTCTCGTAGAGGCAGCATAAACATAAGACATAAAGCAGTTCATATTAAAAACATTAACATGACAATGAACAATTTGATGGAAATCAGCAACAATACTTAAAGAAATAGAATTGTGCACATAATCCAGATTTTGTTTGAACAATTACCAAAATGCATAGCAAAACCCAAAAATTTAGCAGTTTCAACTATTTTGTCCAAAGAAATAAGAGGTTCAAATAAAACCAGCACTTGAATATTGTGAATCCTACAAAGATTTTTAACTCTAAGTTTAGAATCTCTACCACCAATCCCCTTAACATTCCACAAAAAAGATTTAATCATTGCAATCTTTTAAGGAATTTTGAGCTCTAGTATTTCTAGGGGTAGCAGGACAAGAAATTTTATTGTGCTTACCTTTTTTCTTGCCACCTTTCAAAATACCCTCCTCCTCAGATATAATATTACCATCAGTAATATATTTGTTAATAGAAGAAGAAACCGTACCTTGCTTAGTGGGAGACTTAGCATTTAAGTTAGAAGGAGGCACAAATTCTCCTTCTTCATAATGTTCATTTGAAACATCCGCACCATTCTTTTCCAATTGATCAAAATCCTGTCTCGAAAGTAAAGCATTCTCAATAGCCACAGAATTAGAAATAGCAGACATATCGTTAAGCATATCATCAACTAAAATAAAGCGTTTAGGATCAGCTATAGTTACATTAATGCTGGAATCTAACACAACATCATTCTTAACGTTTAAAACACCAACAGACATGTCCTGTTCACCTTCTCCCACATGACCGATCTCTTAATCCCCAAATTCCATACTGTCATTAACATTTTCCACCTGTGCCAATTGGCTAGAAGGAGGCGGTTCCACATGAGAATCATTTCCTTCATTATTATGAACGATCGGCACATAAATTTGCTTATTCTCAGCAGATCCAAGCCTCCCACTAGCCTGAACAGCAGGCTTCTTAAGTTCCGGGTTTAGTTTAAAACAGTCAACTTGGGCATGGCCATGAATTTTACAATGAGTACAAAATTCTGGGACTTTTTCAAATTCAGCTTTTGTAAATAACCATAGGCCTTAGATCCGACCCAAATTTCCTTAGGGTGTTTTTTTGAAATGTCCACTTCCACGAGCACTCTCACAACAAAAGGGCGAGTCCTAGCAGCAGTTGCCTGATCCGTTTGGAGCGGCCTCCCAAAAACGGAACCCAAAGCATGCAAAACTTTAGAGTTAAAAAAATGTAATCGAAGATTTGAGAAAGAGATCTAAACTGGCACGATAGGAGAATCTTCCTTAATGTCAAAGAAAGGAGTCCACTTTAAAATACGCATTTGACAGTTATAGATGAAATATGAGCGTCTAGAAAAAACCCTACTATAATCAAAATTATTTGATAATTGAATAGCCATATGTCTTGTATCCAAAAGACCCACCGAATAAAAACCAGTTAGCTTAAAAGATGAAAAAAAAATTCCTAATAGCATCAAGATTAGGACACCGGACACCAAACTTACCCACCATAGTGAATTGAAAAGGCGATCCCAGTTTAAGAACTTCTTCATCGGATAAAAGCACAGTCGGAATACCATTAAAAACAGATTGTTGAACATTAGGAAAAGTATCACCTGAAGAAGCCCCCTCTAAAACTTCTTTAAAAGATCTAGAGGTAGAAGGAGATTTGGAACCTTTAGAATCAAGGTTAAAAAAACCTTTATTCTTAGCTATCAACGAATCTGAAGGTTTCCCCCATGGATTAGCTGGAGGAGCGACCGCCATGCGATCCACGCCCAAAAGGGCCACAAACCCTCAGGAATAGCCAACGCTTGAGATTCTCTAACAAAAGCAACGAAGAAGGGCGAGAAAACCAGGGAGAAAGCGAAGAGAACGCGATCTCACGGAGGAAACCCTAAATCGCCAGAGTGGCGTCGAAGGGATGAGGGAAGTGTTGTGTAGGTTTGGAGATATTGTTGATGATATAGATGCAATTAAACTTATATTATATATAAAAATAATATTATTCAGTTTGTTTTATTGGATAAGATCAACAATTTCCATTTTTTTGAAATAAATAAAATTTCTTGCTACATACATATACAAATCCAAAGATCCTAAAGAAATTAAAAGAACTACTTCCAAAGTGAAGAAGATATTCCTATGAGATACATGGAGAGCAAGCACTCAAGCATGCATTTTTTTTTAATTTAGGGAAAATCTATGGAGGGGCCTACACGTTAATATAAATAAAAGATTACAATGTCCTTAAAAGGAACCTCCAGCTCACTAATGCTCACAGGAGCCACAAAAGAAAAAAAAAAAGAAAACATTAGAGCCGATGGTTCCATATACTAAGAGTTACAAAAATTCCTAAGAGCATTATAGGGATGCAAGTAGACAACACACAAAAAAGGAAGAACAAAAATAGATCAATCAGCACCAACTTCCTGCAAAAAAAGGTAGGCAACACAACACCTTCCCAAAAAAACCTTGAACATGTGACCTACCATCACAAAAAGCCAAGACAATCATCCAGCCTCCAAAACTACAAAAAAGAAACTCCAACACAAGGGGATAAAGTTGCAAGATGGATGGAACCAGTAATGATAAAGATATAAAATCAAACAGTTGCTATTAACAAAATAAGTTAAGGTAGCAAACCAAATGTCGGTCATACTTCTAATAGCAATGAAGGCAAACACTGTAGCCTCGGTCATAATAAGGAGCAGCAAACTCCCACTAATATAATCAATAAGAAATATCATAGCAACCGAGTGTATAACAGCACCAGCATTCCCAAAATTGTAGCATCCACTACCCTCAACACACACCACAACACCACGACCAATAACCATCCCAGAATATAAAATGAAAAGATAGAACACAAATACATAGACTCAGGAAGTAGCACCAAGAAATAGTAACCAAATACCCACCAAATGATGATTAAAATAATAAGCGAAAAAATTTCCCCTACGAGCAGCAACTAAACCACATAACCAAATCCAAATAACAATTAACATCCTAGAAATATTCCCACTGTATCCAGCAAATAAAACCATACCATACCAATCACCAAACATACTACTAACTCGACCAGACCAGAGCCACTGACACACAGTAAATAACACGAAAAAGAAGAACAGAGAAACAAGGATCCAACCAGCAGCAACTAGCAGAAAGATCAGATACATAAAAGAAAGAAAACCACGAAAAAAGCCATCAACCATTACGAATAAAAGGAAGCCCACAATTAACCAGGACTCAACGCTCCCAACAACACCAATAAGATAAACAATTGATAAGGACCCCGCTTAAATAACAAAAACCAACAATAGCCCGAATTCAATCTAAGAAAACAAGGAAACATAGCTAATATAATAAAATAAACAACAACCTATACCATTACGGATATAAGTCAAACCAGCTTTGTCCAAGTTAATAATACCTTTCACCATATGAGGTGAATTCCTAATGTTCAACTCCTGAAAAATATTAAGTTGACAACCAAAGTTAGCCAACCAATCAACACACAAATTTTCTTCACGATAAATGTGAGAAATAGAGTAATTAATAGAAGAGAGGGATTGATTAATTTTCCTAATCAGATAAAAGTTTTGAGGGTTACCATACATAACATTGTTAATGATCTGAATTAAAAGCATATCATCCACCTCAATCAACACAAACTCAAAACCCAAAGTAATATAAATATCCAGGCCATAGGACAAACCCATAAGCTCAACACTTCGACAGTAATAACACTACACAAATGTAAAGGACCAACAAAACCTGCTAGAACACTACTTGAATGATCCCGATTAACTCCACCAGCACCCGCACCCGCACCAATGGCCTCAATAGACCCATCAGAGTTAAGTTTAATGTATGGATGATAAGGTTTAATCCATATAACAACCTTGTCAAAATAATTTGATGGCCCACAATCAATATGAATACCAAAATCAAATTAAAGCCATGTTAATGCATTTGTGGAAATTCTTGATAGAAATAAGATTGACAAAATAAAATTGTAAAATTTTATTTCTAACATTAGAAATAAATTGAGTAGCATCCATGTTAATGTCATTATATTTGGAATCATTTCCAGCTCTCCAAAGATACCATAAAATAAAAATGGGCATTAAATTATAGATTTGGGTTTAAGAAGTAGTCATCCAACATTCTAACATAAACAAAACATCATTATTAATATTAACATTTCCTTTATTAGCCAGAGCTATAAAATAACTCCACACTTTTTGAGCAATATTTCCATTCAAAAAAATACGATTAACATTGTGGACCTCTGAAAGGACACCGTTGGCTGCAGCAGAGTGTAGAGGGTATACGACCACACCACTCCAAGGGATAAAAAAGCTCGCAGGCCTACGCGCTCCTCGCAAACGAACCACTGGAAGGGCAGATTAGATCATACATATGACTAACAATTGAGGATAGCGGCTCTCGCCAGTGCATCCCAATGGGTAGTAATATATATGACCTGATGAAAACAACGGGGTTCCCTCACCCAATACATCAGCTCGAGTGGGATTTATGATGGTGGAGTTCTATTTCTCACGTGTATAAGTCTCCGTGGTTAATTACATCTCAAGCCTAGGGCTTGAGAAAACTCTCGATTAAGGATCTGATGTTATTCTTTCTAAAAAGAGGATTGATACACATAGGGGGACTAGGAAGTTCCAACTCAAAGAGAAAGAAGGGCTCAAGTGGCTTAGTCAATATACACGGTTCATACTAACATCCATAGAGATTAAGGTAGTAAGTAGAGAAAGCAGAGCATACACTCAAAGCATACAGAGGGGAAGGATGGAGGTGTCATCATCTATGTGACACTGATAAGTGGGATTTATAGTCCCTGAAGAAAAAAAAACTTACCCACTGATGAGGCATACTACGAAATGCCCAATGTAGTAGCCTTGAACCCTAAATCTAAAGTGTGTTTAGTATTCTACCAAACACTAACACCCGTGTCATAGCTAATGCACCTAAGCTTATATCCTGCCTGAAATGGGATGACAACTAACCACTTAAGCGCATAAAATCCATATTATTCTATCTTTATGAAAGATCGGTAGGTAGATTATTTTTTTTTTTAAAGTAAGACCGATGTCTAAAGAGTTTTCTAATTAACCTTAGACTTATGTAGGGTGAATACTCCTAGAGTTAATGCAATTAAATTTTAATTAAATTAATTTTTAATACAATGCATGTTAGTAAAAAAGGCTTTCAAATTAGGTATGCATAAATTTTAAAAATAAGCTTATATAAACTAATTTTTAGAAAATATTGGGTCACCCCAGATTCGATACTTCATCCTTATATGACAGATTATCTGGACCCTACCCGTAGGCGAGGAGGTGTCTTATAACAAGGAGAGAGAGAAATACAATAGTATGTATACGACTCCGGATGATTTTGGAAATTTCCTAACTTATTAAGTTTATATGTTATTTAAACCTTAAATATTTTTATCCTAGAGAGTAGACCTGTTAATTTTGAGTCACGGGTCGGGTTCGGGTCGAACCCGAAACTAACCCGACACTGTTTGGGTCAACCAGAACCCGACCCGTTTTTACAAACGGGTCAGTTTTTGGGACACGAATCCGACCTGCTTCAAGTTTGGGTTAACCCGAGCCAACACCAATTTATGGGATTTAAATGAAGAAGCGCGTGAAGATGAGGCGAGCTCTAGCCTCCCGTCACTGGTTCCAATCTCGGCAAGGTCCCTCGCCTTGGACTGCGGCGAGCTCCCTCTCTGATTTGGGTCGAACTTCAAGGACCCAAGGTTTACCATCGTTGGTTCCAGTCTCGACGAGGTCCCGCGGAGCCGCAGATGAAAGGTGAGGCGGCGAGCTCACTGTCGTTGTTGCTTCTGATCCAACTGTGGCGGTGACGATTTGACGGGCTGAATGCGACGGGACGAGTGGACGACATTGACGAGTGACGAGCTGATGCGACTCGCGAGTGTCACGCGCCGCGGTTGACGAGTGACACGGATGACGTGTGATGGGATGTTTTCGAGTCAAATCGAGTTGATTTCGGGTTTCTGGGTCAACCCGAACCCGACCCATTTTTGTAAACAGGTCAAAATCTGTGACCCGATGGGTTGACCTAGACCCAAAATTTTCATGTTGGGTTCGAGTCAGGTTTTCGGGTTGTGTCCAATATTGACACCCCTAATTATTCCCACAAATCCAATTGCCAAAGTTTTGATTCCCAAAACGGTTTTGTTCATGGCATTGAGATCCATGATATGATATATGAGTTTGCCAACCAAATGCATTTCCATCGGTTCCTTAATTCCTGATTCAGGTGGGCCGATCTTGATGACTTAGAGGTGTCATCATTTAATCATGGTTGTTCATGGGAGAAGACAGGTTGCATCATCAGTTTTTGTTGGTAACTATGAGAAATATTTCAAATAAAGACTAGGATGCCCTTTAAAGAAATTTAAATAGCCTTTTATTTAATGCATTCTAGGAGAGTTTCCTAGTTTGGAAGTTTGCACTATTCCTCTAAGAAATCATATATGAGGTTATCTCTGCCGTATCAAGACCTGTGTTACGACCATCACTTGCAACTTTCTCTTGCGCAGTAGCCGTCTCTCTCAAACCTATGAAACTGTAAGTTTTGCATTACACTCAGTTATATGTTACAACCTTTGCTTGTAATGCAGTCATTCCTATGCTGAGATCCGCTGCAATCTTTTCTTGTGCAGTACTTGTCTTCCTGAAGATTAACATTATAGGCATCTCTTGCGAGCCCTATCCTTCAATTGTTTCATACAAGAATGAGCCGGTCCATCCTAACCCCTTGCGGGTCTACAGGAGGAGGAGGGGAGGGGCAGCCGGCCCGGGTGAACCAGGGGGGGGTTCGGCCGAACCCAGGGAGCAAGGGGGAAAAGCCACGGTGGGCCCCTTGGGCCCACCTATTTGAATTTTTGTGGAACCAAGGGGGGCGGCCAGCTTTTGGGGGGAAATTGGAGGGTGGATGATGGGGGGCAATCTTGGAATGAGGGGGAAGTGGTGTGATTGTATGAAAGGACCATTAGGGTTTATTTTGAGGGCATCATGTGAAGAAAGCTCTTTCTCTTTTCCTTCTTATTTCTCTAGGGTTTCTTTTGGGAGATTTGGTCCTTCTCGAAGTGGACTAGTTTTGTATTTTGTTTTGTCTTGAAGATTAATGCAAAGCTCTTTTGTTCTTCCTCTCATCTCTCTTGTTTGGTGTTGATTGAGATTTGGTGGAGAAATTCCATTCTTGAAGGAAAATTAGGGCAAACCCTAATTTGTGA